>NW_026111897.1:190000-301466 GCF_024679095.1 Eriocheir sinensis
CTGGATATCCCCTCCCATGGTGCAGGACTTTACATTTCTTCATTGAATTGTAACAGCCACTTTTTGCTCCATTCCAGTAGCTTGGTGAGGTCTAACTGTAGGAAATCCGCATTCAAAGGGTTAATATCGAAAGAAATCAACGTTGGGAAAATATGAGAACATAGATAGACACGCTCATAGACAGGTAGAAAAAGGGAACAAATGAGGGCTTAGGAAAGGAGAGAGGTTAAATTATTTTATGTATTCTTCGTCGCATATGGATGAGAAACACTTGTAAGAGAATGGGAAAGAAGAGATTTAGGGGTCTGGGAAAGCGAAAGAATGGAAGGTTGATAAAAATTGGCAAGCGAATGGATTATAAACTTATAAAAGAAAAGTAATGACTTTTTTATGGCTAAATATGCGAGTAAATTGAGAAAAGTGTGAAGATAGATTGTGCTTTTTTTTCTAAAGGATTAGAAAAAGATAAGAAACCTCGGAGTGGAACGAAAGTTGAATAATAAAAAAAGAAGGATAATAATGGCTGCCTTTCGTTGATGAGAACACAAAGAAACAAACAATATGAAGAGAGACACTGGAAAAATAAATAACAGAGAAAGGATTAGACAAAAAGACCAAAGTAAGATGTAAAATGAAAAGAAGTCAGGAAAACATTACAAAACTGGTTGTCTTTAGTTATTTCGGAAACAAGTGAACAGAGAGATGAACACAAAGGAAGGAGAAAAGAAAGAGAGCGAAGGAAAAGTGTAAAGAAAAGAGGAAGTAATGCGGATAAAAGAGGAGCAGAGGATGCCTTTGGTCGCCTCGCACTCGGGCCATTAAAGAGGTGTGAGGACTGAGGCGGCGAGGAGGCGCGGGGAGAGTGCGGGCGAGGAAGGAAAGAAGAGAGAGGGAAAAAAAACGTAATGAGTATAAGGAGAAAAATGGGTAGAGTAGAAAAAGAGATTGTGACTAATAAGATGCGTGCAGGTAATGTTGAAAACGGTGAAAAAGTGCAACGAAGAAGGAAAGAAGAGAGGGAACAACGTAAGGTGGGAGAAACAGTAAAGAAAACCGATGCAAAAAAAGATGATGCAGTTACTAAGAGGGGATGAAAAGTTAGAGGAAAAGAAAGTAAAAGGAGGAGAAAATAAGAGGAAAAAGAAAATAGGAAGAAAAGGAAGAAATGAGGAGAAGGAAATAAGAGGAAAGGAGAGTAAGGAAAGAAAAGGAAGTATGAGGGAAAGGAATGTAAGAGGAAAAGGAACGTGAGAGGAAAAGGAAAGCAAAAGGAAAAGAAAGTTAGAAGAAAAGGAAAGTGAGAGGGAAAAGAAAGAAGTAAAACAATAAGTGGAAAATGAAAGCAAGAGGGAAAGGAAAGTAGCAATAAGCAGAAGTAAAGAAAGATTACCACCTTCACACACCTGCCTGACATAACGAGGTGCAGGAGGAAGAGGAGGGAGAGGGAGAGAATTAAAAGATCAAACACCTTTTTTTACAACGCTGGTAGTAAACATGAACATTACTTTTTTTCATTCATTCTTTTATTTTTTATGGGAGCACAACGTTGGCGGGGATTTATTGTATTGTTTTATTTGAATTGAATTTTTAATCCGTCTCTTGACCGAGTCAACTACCCATCAATTTTTCTCTTTTCCATCTATCCAGCTTTGTTTTAGGCTTGGTAACGGTGATGGAGGAGGAGGAGGAGGAGGAGAATGGGGATGGGGATGGATTTTAAGGGTGAATGGTGATGGTTATGTTGGTGGTGTCAGTGTGCGTAGAGTGCTTGTAGGGATGAGTGTGGTGAGTGAAGATGGTGATGATGGTGTTAAATGAAGGTGATTGCAATATTAATTAAACTAAATGTTGGGTGAAAAATACAGCAGGGATGATGATGGAGAAAGGATGATGTTGATGATAGCCGAAGGGATGTTTAGAGAGGAATGTGGTCGTTGTTTTGATAGTGATGATGAAAGCTTTAATACCTAACTCGAACACTGGGATAGGCTGTTTATTCCATTACCTCATCTACAACCTTTCCCAGCATCATTTTCTTGACAGTAACACCTTTCGATAATTCTAAGCTTTCCCAAACATAAATGTTGAACTTGTTTTATTTCCTCCATGACCACACTCCATCCCATTACTACCTTTTTTCTAAGCTTAAGCGTTGTAATAAGACCTTTTCCCACCACTACAGACTCGCCTTCTACCATCTTAACACATGTAATCTCTCTTGCTTGAAGGTTCCCACAAGTATAATTTTATCGCCGTCAAAGTCACGCCCACGACTAACTTGATTTTATTCCCCTGATGAACGGTGATATAGGTTTGTTTTTCTCCTCCTCCTCCTCCTACTTGTTCCCCTTTATTCCTCCTCCTCCTCCTCCTCCTCTATCTCATTCCTCCTGTTTTCTTCCCTGATTATTCCATGACATCTCTTACGTTTCGTCTTATCCTCTCTTTATTTCATATATATATATATATATATATATATATATATATATATATATATATATATATATATATATATATATATATATATATATATATAGATTTCTTTTTTCTTTTTTTTCTTTTTATTTTTTCTCTGCCAACACGACTCTACCACACTACCAACCCTCAACCAGATAGTCTCCACCTTCAGCCAGCTTCCTCCTCCTCCTCCTCCAACAACCCTCACCATATACACGTGCAGCTCTCCTCGAATCATCTCTGCCGCCAACTACCCGCTAATCTCCAGAACTTCAATCAGACCAATATCCCACCGCTAGTCTCCCACTCTTGATCCCCGCCAATACTGTCCTTCCTCCCCCATTCCCTTACTCTCCCCATTCCTTCCCTTGCTTCTCCTTCCTTTCCCTCCCCTCCTCTCCCCGTTACCTTCCCCCCACTGCAGCCAAACTTAACCTAACACAATATACCTCCATCTCCAACTTCACTCCATTCACAATTACAACAGCAGACTCCATTTAAAGTCTCTCTCTCTCTCTCTCTCTCTCTCTCTCTCTCTCTCTCTCTCTCTCTCTCTCTCTCTCTCTCTCCCCCCCCCCCCCCACCATGTTACTGCGGAATAATCTACAAGACCCAAATTGTTATCGGACTCAGCCATTTAACGTGTGTGTGTGTGTGTGTGTGTGGGTGGGTGTTGCTGCCATGACCCACCAGTTGATTAGCACAATGAAAAATGTATGTTGTGTGCTTGAGAGAGAGAGAGAGAGAGAGAGAGAGAGAGAGAGAGAGAGAGAGAGAGAAGGAATGTGTCGCTGCAGTTAATACAACGCTGATTGTTATATATAACGTAGACACACACACACACACACACACACACACACACACAAACACACACACTATTGCACTAGTAACGCCACTCCATCCGTCTCTGGAGGTGCAGGTGTGGGTTTGATGAGACAGACAGGTGTGTGGGTACGATGACGCGTAGGCAGGAAGTCATGCAAGAAACAGATGAGTAGACACAGGTAGACAGGCACGAACACGAGGACGACAGACAAGAAAGAGATAAAGAAAAAAATAAAGACAAAGAAAGAAGGCAGACAGTAAGTAGATGAGCATTAAGACAGACAGGTAGACAGGCACGAACACGAACAAGATAGACAAGAAAGAGACAGAGAAAAAAAAAGAAAGAGGATATACAAGAAATAGATGAGCTATTAGACATAAAGATACACAGGCATGAACACGAACAAGATAGACAAGAAAGACACAGAGAAAGAAAAGAAAGACAAAGGACAAAGGTAGGCAGTAAACAGACGAGTAATTTTGATAATAAGTATTGGTGAAGAGGGAAGATGCGGCACACAAACATTACATGAATACCGTAAATATGTTGAGGTGGAATGTGAGAAAATCAAGCTCGTATGAGACATTGAGTAAATAGTTCAGTATAGCATCCACATGTAGGTATATTAGTCTTTAAATGTAGCGTCGGTGAAACAGGAAGAATTAAAGAGCGTATCCCAAACAGACTTATCGCCTTCCATATTGACTCCTATTCATTCAGGCAGTTTTTTATGGGATCATGTAAACAATAGGCCGAAGGAGCAGGACACCTTTTCCAACACCCACTCACCACTAAGGGAACCGAGAGGCACGAGTGGAGGTGGAAGTAATAGGTAGGAACAAAGATATACAGGTGAATTTATATGAAGTCACACAGGTAGGGGAACTGATGTGAGAAGGGAAAAAGAAGAAGAAAAAGGTCCGTATATGGAGACCAGTGAAAATACTGAGATACATACACAGCTTGGAGGGAAGATAGTATGATGACAAAGTCCCTTGAATCGTTACTGGCAGTATAAAAAAAGGGCAAAATAAGGGAAGGAAAATACTGTCACTAAACGATAAAAGGAAAAGTAAGAGTTAATAGTAAAAATGCACGTAAAAAATATCGAGCGAAAAGAAAAAAAAATGAAAAAAGTAAAAAAGATGGAAAAAACTTTGCTACTGTAAAACGAAAATAGATAAATAAAAAAGGAGAAAAGAAAGGAAAAGACTGCCACTGTAAAAAAGAAAAAAAGCTAACAAAAAAGAAAAAGAATGGAAAGAGAAGACTCACTGCAAAAAAAGAAAGAAAAAAGTAAAAAGTAGGAGAAAGGAAGAAAACAACTGTAACTATAAAAAGAAAAAACAAAGCTAACCAGCCCGAGGTGACCTTTGCCCCTCGATCCTGCAGGCGGGAAAGGAATTTGTGTTGCTTTATTGAATTTGTGGCCGACCCTCCCTCCGAGTAGGTACACTAGTGCTTCAACCCTTCCCTGCAAACCACTCCTATGGCAAACGGATTGATTAAATCACTTAACGCAGGCAGCCTAATAATGAGCCAACAGGCTTTCTGCCGCCTTCTAGTCCATGTTTCCATGCTTCCATGTTTCTTCCTCCTCCTCCTCCTCCTCCTCCCGTGCAGTAAAACAACACTCCCCACTAACTTCCTCTTCCCTCTCTTCCTCCCCCCCCATCACCTTCCTTCCTCACCCTCCCTCCTTCTCTTCCCCTTTCTCCCCAATAACACCCCCACGAATATCCTCTTTCCCACCTCTCTCCCTCCTCCCCACATAACTTTTCCTCCTCCTTTCTCTTCCCCCCTACTTTCCCCTTCTTCCCCTTACTCGTAAAATTTGTCTCCCCAATATCTCCACCTTTTTTACTTCTCCCCAAAACTGCTCCTATCAAGCTTGTTTTTCCTCCCCTTCTCCCCTCACTGCCACGCTCCACATCCCTCCTGCTCTTCCTTCACCTGCTCTTCCCTCCTATCTCTCCAGTTTACGTTCCCTTCCAACACGCTCTCTTCCACACTCCTCCTCCTCCCCTCTTCTCTCCCCCTCATCACCCTTCTCCACCTCCCTTCCTCTCCTCGCTTTCCCTCCTCCATCATACCCCCCCCCCCCCCCGTCCTCTTGCATACTTTTCCCCCTTGTCCTCCTCCTCCTCCTCCTCCTCCTCCTCCCATACTTTTCATCATATATATCAACGACCTAGAACTAGGATTGAAATCCAATCTTTCAAAATTTGCCGACGACACAAAGGTGGGTGGGAAGGCCCTCACAACGGCAGACTGCGAAATTATCCAGAGAGACCTGGACCAGATCACTCGGTGGTCAGAAAAATGGCAGATGTCCTTCAACACTGCCAAATGTAAAGTAATGCATATCGGATCCAGAAACAGCTACCACACATACCACATGGGTGGCGAACCACTACATGTTGTGCAAGAGGAAAGAGACCTCGGGGTCACCATCAGCAGTGACTTGAAACAAATAAAACACTGCAAGTCCGCCTGTAAGAAAGCCAATACAATGCTTGGGTTCATATCGAGGAACTTCGAATACAAAACGCCGGGAGTTATGTTATCCTTGTACAATTCGCTGGTAAAGGCCCCACCTGGAATACGCCGTGCATTTCTGGTCTCCTAATTACAGGAAAGACATTGAATTACTTGAGAGAGTACAGCGCCGCGCCACGAAGATGATACCATCACTGAGGACGAAGCCCTATGAAGAACGACTCGAGCGACTCAACCTCTTCACGTTGGAAAAGAGACGCCTGCGGGGAGACATGATACAAGTCTTTAAGTACCTGAAGAAGCTCAGCAACGTTGATCACTCCAAACTCTTCACGCTACAAACCAACCTGAGAACAAGAAACAACGGAAAAACAATTCAAGCAAAGCGATGCAATACCGACATCGGCAGGAGTTACTTCTCGAATAGAGTTGTTCGCCACTGGAACAGCCTTCCTGCAGAAGTGGTTAGCGCAGAGACCATCAACTCCTTCAAGAAACGCATTGATCGCCACTTTGCTGCATCGGGAGTGAACTGAACGTTCCCAAGAGTAGATACACAAGTGCTTTAATCCTTCCCTGCAAGCCACTCCTATGGCAAACGGATTGATTGAATCACTGAACGCAGGCAGCCTAGTAATGAGCCAACAGGCTTTCTGCTGCCTGCTAGTCCATGTTTCCATGTTTCCTCCTCCTACCCTCCCTGTCCCTTCACATCTTCCTCCCACCCCCCTATCCGTCCAGTGACGCCCCCCACAACCTCCTTTTACCTCTCCCCAACATCGTCTCCCCCTCCCCCTCCCTTTCCCATTACACACAACATGACGGACTTTGTGACAGCCTCGCTAAATCCAGGTTGAGTTATCGGGGAATCTTTCCTGACCTGTTTTTTTTTTTTTTTTGTTTGTATGTTTATAGTTTTTTTCCTTCGTTTTGTTGACTATGATTGGTTTTGTTTGTTTCTTGTGTGAGTTGGTTTGTGATATTTTCAGTTTTTTTGTGTGTTCTTAGTCTTTTTTTTATTATTTGGTGTCTCCTTAACATTTTTTCAGGTAGATCGTCGCTTTTCCTTCGTGGTGGATTCTTTGTTTTGTTTTCAGGCGTGCTCAGCATTGTTTGCAATTACTACTGGTCTGTTAATTGTCATATTCCAGGGAAGATTTTCATCACATTTACTTATTTTATTAGGGGAGAAAACTGGGTAACAAAACATAATATTAATTTTCCGAACATATATTCGTTAGCTTACAAAGTCAAACTCTAATTCTTTCGAGCCTTCTCTTTACAACAAATGAAGCACACAGCGTTATGAATTCCCTTTTTTTATAATGCAAATAAAACAAACAAACGTAAGCAAACCCAAATACTAGTAAGGAATATAACATAGGTAGCCCAACAGGCCGGAAGGCCTATGCAAATCCAAAACAAAAACTGCTCTGACATTTTGATAAAAAAAAAAAACAGTCCTCACACTGACTCGTCAGTTACTGTGCAGGACTTCCGTGTCGCCGAGCACAGGCGTGGCGCCGCTCACACTCATGAATCTCACTACTTTGACTTTTCTCTGCATTGTCTGTATGGAATCACATCCCGCCAGCCCTGCTCCGATGTGTGTTCTGCCTCAGCGAGCGTTACCGCGCCCACTGTTTCTTTTTCTTGGCGGCGCCGTGGTGCGAGTTCTCTTTGGCTTGACTCTTGCCCTTGCCCTTGGCCCTGGCATGGAGGCATAGGGATGATAAAGGAGAGGTATTCAACCCCTTCCTCTTTCACCTTCCATTGTGTCATTTTCCAGCAATCCATCGAGACACCCTTCCGTGCATTTCTTTTGATCTTCCATCCCACACATCCTCCTCCTCATTACAATATCATCATAATCATCATCATCATCATCATCATCATTATCATCATCATCATCATCATTATCATCATCATCATTATCAGCAGCCATCACCAGTCCACTATATCACTACTTTTTTTCTTTTATTAACCCTTTCATCCCTTTACTTCTACTCGTCTTTATTTCCCTTCTTTCCCCGTCTGTCCTCCCTCCTCTCGCCCCCGTTATTCTACCCTTTCTCAAGAAGCACAAGAATGTTACCTGTATCCCTCTCTTTCTATCTTCTTATCTCCCCTCCTTTCTCTTCCTCATCATCATCTTTCTCCCCATATACCCTACGCCCCTGTCCACCAAGCAGTGAATGGGTATCAGGTATTAATCGGGGGTTGTGTCCCGTCTCCTGGGATCTGTTCCTTTCTCCTATAATTCCTTCCCCTATAAATCCTTCCCCTCCTGTCTCTCCCCGGCATATGACCACCGATGTTGCGCCGAATAAACGAAACTTTCTAACTTTTCTTCCTCCCCATCCTTACCCAGGAAAAGCACGAACAGAGAATAGGTAAAATTAGAGTTTCTTTTCCTCCTCACCTCCTCCCTCTTCGTCTCCTCACCTCCTTCTCTTCGTCTCCTCACCTCCCTTTCACCCATGAACAGGAAGGAAAAGGTGAACTCAGAGCCTTTCTCTCCTCACTTCACACACTCGTCTCCTCACCTCCTCCTCTTCATCTCCTCGCCTCCCTTTCACCCATGAACAGGAAGGAAAAGGTGAACTCAGAGCTCCCTTTCTCTCCTCACTCTCCTGTCTCCTCATCTCTTCCTCTCCTCCTACTTCCTCTCCCACACACAAGAACAGGAATTTTGAGGTGAACTCACGCTTCGTTGCTCTCCTCTATTCTCATCATCTTATCACTCACCCCCTCCACATCTCCTTTCTAGCAAGCACACCAGGAAACAGAAAAAAATTATGTTCTTAGAGGTTCTTGTGTCTTCTCACTTCCTCTTCATCTCCTCATCTCCTCCTTCCATCTCTTACGCAGGAAAAGCAGGAACAAGGAAGGAAAGGGTTAAATATGAGCTCCTTTTCTCTCCTCTCTTCTCGCCTTCCTGTCTCCGCTTCATCTCCTCAACTCCTCGTCACCTTCTTCCCCTCACCTCCTTCCAGCCTTAACTAAGGGAAAGAGTAAACAGGAAGGAATTGGTAAACTTTGAGATCCTCTTCTTTCCTCTCACCTTCTTTTCATTCCTCTCTTCTCTCCTTTCATATCCGAACTTTCTTTCCTCTCATCTCTTCTCACCTTGTCTCCTTCGAACCATTACACATGAAAACCAAGACGCGAACAAACATATTAGCTCTCCTCTCCTTTCCCTCCTCCTCCCACCTTCTTGTCCCCGAGCTGCCTGACACCGCAGGTGAGGTTGGCCGGGATGCCCACAGGTGTGGTGACCTCGACGGACGTGGGCAGGAAGTAAGGACAGGTGGGACACAGCTGATCCTCCTCCAGGGTTCTGTGGCCGGCACCTGCGGAGGGAGAGGGGGGGGAGGCAGTTAGTTTGGTGTGGGAGGCAGCGGTGTGAGGGTGGCGGAGGAGGAGGGAGAATATGGGGTGGGTGGGGAAAATAGGGACTGGGGTAGACAAAAATGTTGGGTGACATCTGTGAGGGGGTAAGACTTTGTGGGGAGGTTTCTGGGATCAGGGAGAAGCTGGGTAGGGGGAGTGTGTTAGGGAGAGGGGAGTAAAGTGGAGAGGCTTCAGAGAGAGAAACAGAGATAAATAGATAGAAAGAGGCAAAGGAAAATATGAATATGAAATGCGCTCACACACACACACACACACACACACACACACACACACACACACACACACACACACACACACACACACTAACGCAATTATGATCGGGCAATGTAATTTGAGACAGAGGATTAAGAAGGGAACGGAAACTGAAAGAAAAGGAAATAAAGAAAAAAGAAACGAAAGAAAAAGAGAGAAAAGAATGAAAACTCGATTAAATGAAGAAAAAAAAACTGGGAAGAGGGAGAAAATATATAAAGAACAGCACGACGTTAGAGAAACAGACACAGACTGACGAAAAATAAAGCAGACAGACAATAGAAGAACGAGCACAGACGCAGATAGACAAACATAAACTAAAAGACAAACAGATCGATATGACGGGAAGACAAACAGCCAGGCACACAGACAGGCCAGCACTCAGCGACACCTGACCTGACCCGCCGCCTATCCTCCACCTGTCCGGCACTCATCTGCAGCCACTAATTACTGAGCTGGCGGCCAGGTAACGCGACTCACCTGAGCTTCATGTTTATTACTGCCGCAACAAACCGCGTCCCATTCAGTCATAGCATACGTCTGGCAATGGCCCGTGATGGTGGACTTGTTGTGATGGTGGATTGGTTGGTAGTGGTTGATTGGTTCACTGATAGGCAGGTGTGCTGGGTTGATCGGATAGACAGGTGTGTGTGGCTAGGTGGACAGGCAGGTGTGCACAGGTGGATGTGTGGATCAAAACGATGTATTGGATGGTTACAAGTTGGACGTTTTAGTAGAGATAGATATTTCTCTTCATATCAGAGTTTGATGACGTGACTGTGATCGGCTAATGGTGTGTGTGTGTGTGTGTGTGTGTGTGTGTGTGTGTGTGTGTGTGCGTGTAATCGGTCATAACCCATAAATATATAAGTTTATAAGAGTGTGTGTGTGTGTGTCCATCTAACACACACAGTTTCCATCGTAATAATGAGGTAGTAATCGTTTCTATAATAACTTCCGGTTTTCCCTCAAAAATATGGACAAAAATCATAACTTGTAACAAAACGTGAAGCATTCCGTAATTGTCCTTTCTTCGTATTTGCACAAGAATACTAATCGTCTTTCGCCGCCAGATGTTTCCTCGGCAGGAAATCAGCGAAATTAAACTCAAACGAAAATAAAGTGAAAGAGGAGAAGTGATTGATAAAAAAGACAAAAAATAATTTTCCACTTTTCTCCTTCTTTCTTTTCTTCTTTCCTGTTCTGCCCTTTTTCATATGCTTTTTCTCTTTTCCTATTCACCTTCTTTTTCTCATTCATCTACATCCATGTTTTCCTTTCTTCCCTCCCTTCCTCCTCAAGCCTCAGTCGTATCCAAACACAATTCTTACCCAATTTTCCTTTGCCTTTCCTTCTTTTCTTCCTCCGTGCACTTACCTTTTCACCTTTCTTTCCCCTCTTTACCCATCTCACCCTTTGTCCCCTCAGCAGCGTCCCCTTCTTTCATAATTCCCTTTTTTCCCCATCCGCCACATAACTCTCTCTCCCCGCTATTCTCTTTCTTTTCTCTTTATTCACTCCTTCCCATTCTCCTGTTTTTCCCTACTCTTCTTTTTACTCTATTTCCTCCTTTTTGGGGGGGCTTCGTGGTGCAGTGGTTAACACACTCGGCTCACAACCGAGAGAGCCCGGGTTCGATTCCCGGGCGGAGTTGAAAAATTTGGGCGGCTTTTCCGATACCCTACGCCCCTGTCCACCCAGCAGTGAATGGGTACCAGGTATTAGTCGGGTGATGTGTCCCGTCTCCTGGGATCTATTCCCTTCTGCTATAGTTCCTTCCCCTTCTGTCTCTCTCCGGCATATGACCACAGATGTTGCGCCGACTAAACGAAACTTTCAAAATTTTCCTCCTCTTTTTTTCTGTTTCTCCCCATTTCTTGTTCTTTCCTCTATATTTCCTTCTTCCTATTCTGGTGTATTTCTCTCCACTCATGTTCTCTCCGCTCTGTTTAATCCTTTATATTCCTCCACCCAGTACTCTCCTCCCTTTCTCCTTTCCCTCTCTTTCACTTCCTTTTCATCAAGCCCGCCTCGTATTGAGACCTTAATGAAGCATCCCTCACGACATTATTATTATTATTATTATTATTATTATTATTATTATTATTATTATTATTATTATTATTATTATTATTATTATTATTATTATTATTATTATTATTATTATTATTATTATTATTATTATTATCATTATCATTATCATTATTATTATTATTATTATTATTATTATTATTATTATTATTATTATTATTATTATTATTATTATTATTATTATTATTATTATCATTATCATTATCATTATCATTATTATTATTATTATTATTATTATTATTATTATTATTGTTATTATTATTATTACAATGCTTTGTTCCTTGCAGCTTTGTGTTTCCGTATCCACGTCTCCATTCCACGTTCTCTTTGCCCATCACTTTCCGGGCTCCGCACACTAAGAGGGCACTGCGTTGGAGTTCTCCGTCTCAAGTTCTTTCCTATTACATGCTCGCGTCCGTTTGGTTTAATCTGCATAATAATACACTTGCCGAGGCTCGGTGCATCATGTGTGCTGTTCCGGGCGGAGTGGATCATTAATGTTTTATGTTCAATACTACGTTATGTTATGTTATACCTTTTAAGATTATTTTGCATGTCGACTGAAATTTGTGGTCAATTAACTAAGTAATCAGCCCTAACTGCACTTCTCTGCCTTCTGTGTTTCATCTCCCTGCCTATTTTCAATAATGTCCCTCTGTGTTTACCTATCTTTCTAATTCTCTCTTTCGTCTCTACTTTCTTATGAATATCTCTACCTCTCTTCCACCTCCATCCTTCCTCTTTTCCCTTTTTTTCTTCCTCCCCTTCTCTGCCTTTCCACGAATATCTCTCGCTCTCTCCCTCCACCTCTCCCTGTTTCTCTCTCCTCCGTTCCTTTCATCTACCTATACATCTTCCTCTCCTCCTGCCTGTCCACAAGTCCCTCATACACTCTCCCTCTCTTCTTCCTTCCCTCTCTGTCTCCCTTCTCCCTCCGCGCCTTTCCTCCCACTCTCTCTTTCCAGTCCGCGCCTCCCGTTTTCTACTCGATAACATATCTATGGCGTCTACTAAACCATTTGTTGGATTAGTTTTTCCAGTGTTTTTTTATGAATTCGTTTTTTTTGTGTCTGTGTTGAAGGCTGCTCTCTGATTTCTCATTGGTGTCAAACTAAACTATTTCAATTTGTTTTATATTTTTTACTTTTGTTTTTTCTTCTTATTCGTTCACAAAAAGTTCTTAGCTAATAACTCACGCTTGTTTTTTCTATAACATTTCTTTTCGATTCTGTTTTTTTGTCTTCCACTAAACTGTTTTCATTAGTTTTATCGTTTTCTTTTCAATAATAGTTTTTTTTCTGAAATAAAGTCGTTGGATTCTGTTTTATCACTTTTTGTATCACTGTTTTCTTTTCTATTTCTCTGATAAGTTTTGTTTCTACAATGTTCAGTGTTCGGCTGATGCAGGTTGAGGTGTTTATTGTTTTCTTTTTAGCTTCTCTATTTTTTCATTGTTGTTCTCTTCCATCAGGTGTCCGGTGAATGCAATTTGAATTATATAGTTTTTTTCTTCTTCATTTTAACGTTGTCATTGTTTTCCGTCCCGAGCAATTAACTATTTTTTCATTTTAATTATTTGAGGGGCGAAGGTGCGCACAGGTTTTCTTTATTTTTTTCGTTCTTTTTGTTTTACCTTTTTTTCACATGTTGCCATGCTACTGCTGTGACATTGCTTTTTTTCTCTTTCTTTGTAACTAATATTATTATTATTTCTCTATTTGCTACTCATCATTTTCTCTATTTTTAGAGCAAAGGTGTGCAAGAGTCTCTCCTTTTTGTGCTCTATCTCTCATTGCTTTGGCTTTTATATCTCCTAAGTGCTGTATTTTTTTTCTTTCCGTGCTGTTTCTTTTTCTTTTTTCTCTTTCTTTTCTCCGCCCTGAGCCTCGCGAGTCAAGGTTGTAGTTTAGCGAAGCCTGAAACGTTTCCTGCCGTACACGACCCCGCTGGCAGAGAGAGAGAGAGAGAGAGAGAGAGAGAGAGAAAGGCAAATGCAGATATAGAGACAGACAGACAGGCTAACAGACAGAAAGCCAAATGCAGATTGATTGATAGATAGACAGACAGACAGATAGACACGCTGACAGATAAGCAGAAAAAATCGAGAGAAACATAAATAAGCTTCGTATAGACAGACAAACAAACTGGACTACTGACCGACTAATTGCTTGACTAACTAGCGAAGCAGCGAACAGAGACGAAAATGTTTTAAAACGGAGCAGAAGAAATAAAACGAATTGAAAACACCTTAAAGGAAAGAGATGAGCGCTGGATGAATACCAAAGTGACACACACACACACACACACACACACACACACACACACACACACACACACACACACACACACACACACACGGATACAAAAACAAAGAGCAAGTGATTCAGAAAACTGACTCTGGCTTGGCTGGCGGGGCGGCCGCCCTCCCTTCCTTCCTTTCTTCCTCTCGCACTTCCTTCCGTCCTTCCCGCGTCAGAAGGAAACAAATACCTCGAGAAAAAAATCTTTGCCTACTTCGTAAACACCTCACACTTCCTCTTTGCTCTCTTTCATCAGCCTCAGGCCTGTCTCTCTCTCTCTCTCTCTCTCTCTCTCTCCTCTCGTCCCTCGCGTTTCTCTCCTCCTCTTCTCTCACCCCCTCTCTCTCGCCTCCCTCTCCATTGCCCCCCCTCTCTCTCTCTCATAACTACCCCCCACTTGCCCCTCTCTGTCTCTCCTTCCTCACTCCCTATCTCGTTCCCACCCTCTCTCTCTCCCTCCCTTTCCTTCGCCCTCTTACTCCTTCCATCCCCCTCTCCCTCCAACGTCATCCCATCTCTCTCTCTCTATCTCTCTCTCTCTCTCTCTCTCTCTCTCTCTCTCTCTCTCTCTCTCACACACACACTTATTCTCGCTTATTCACGCGCGCGTCCCTCTGCCCTACGAAAAAGAAAAAGCAAAGCAAATATATAGATAAACACTACTCACTTGCTCTCTCCTCCTTACCAAGATGGCGCTAAAGAAATGCTCGACTTGCACAGGAAACTTCTCTGGCCATTTCTTCTCAGGACGATCGACCGTCTGCAAGATCTGCCTGTTGACACAGCAGATGGAAACGAGACTCCTTCAACAGGACGAAAGGCTGACGGCTGGCGAGAAGATGATCACCGAACTAACAAGTACTGTCGATACCTTGCAGGAGTTTATCCAGGCCAACATCGTCGCCCCTGCTGCATGTGACGCCTCATCACCCTCCGCACCTGCACTCGATGCCCGGCCACCTTCCGAAGAAGACACGTCACAGGGGACCGGTAGAGCTGACGTTGAATGCTTCACCCCCGTAAGAGGAGGAGCCAGACCCGTCCCTTGAGCCATTTATCCTACTCATTGCTACAACAGATTTGCCATACTGGAGGAGGAAGACGAGGAACAGAGCACCTTCTTGGTCGGTGACTCTATGATTCGCCATCAGGTGGTCGAATTCTGTGGCAGAGTCCCCCGTCGTAGGCGTAACTACTGTTATCCTGGAGCTGGTGTTGACGACATCACAGCTGCCCTGGACGAGGTCTCCGCTGTGGCCTCTAATGACTCACTCTTTGTTCTCCACACAGGTTTCAAACGACGTCACCACGACCCGGTCTGAGGAACTGCTGGACAAGTACCGTAGGCTCATCCAGCAGTATAAGTTTAAATCCCCTAATATTTTGATTTCAGGAATTCTACCACGGACATGGGATGAGGGCGACTTCTACAGTAAGGCCTTCAGCCTCAACAACCGCCTACAGACTCTCTGCGGAAAGCTTGACGTCGAGTTCTTTAACGCCTGGAACCATTTCTACGGCCAGAGTAAACTTTTCCAAAGGGACGGCATACACCTGTCCCCCATCGGGGCAGCCAGATTCGGAAGGCTCCTCAACGACGCCATACGTAACGCCCGAACAACAAAAACCGACTCTCAGCCACGTCCTTCCATCCCGCCCGTGTAAATAGACACCATACACCGCAACAGACTCGTAACACTGAACCCTCCAGTACCAGCACCTCTATTACCAAGCCTCAAGATAACCTAAGAGTCCTTAGTTTCAATGCGCGTAGCCTAAGAAACAAGTTTGATGAACTGCGATGTCTTGCTCTGACAGAAAATTTTGACGTAATTGCTATAACCGAAACATTTATCGACACCACAAATATTGATTTAAGTTCCGAATACAACATAGATGGCTACAGATTCTTCAACAATGATCGTGTAAACCGTAGAGGGGGTGGTGTCGCCCTTTTTGTCAAAAGCTATTTGCAACCCACTGACAAAACACGAAGAAACAGTAACGTTGAACATTTGTGCGTGCGAGTAAACACTGCAAAAGTCAATTTAAATATATATGTCACTTATAGGCCTCCGGGGCAATCACTCGATGCCGATCTTGAAATGTACAGCGTCTTAAGGCAGTCACTTAATAACAGCGACTCACTGATACTAGGAGACTTTAACCTCCCCCATATCGACTGGGCGACACTGTCGGGTACAGAAGGCGAGTCACATAGAATGATCGAATTTCTAGAGGAAAATTATCTAAGCCAAATGGTTTCTGAACCAACTCGACAAAATAACATACTTGACCTTGTTATAGCGACCCAAGATAACCTAGTCAGTAATGTCACGGTAGGAGAACACCTCGGTTCCTGCGATCATAAACTAGTGCGCGTTGACATTAGAGCTCAAACATCGGTGACTGAAAATAATGTAAAGGTGCCCAAGTTCAAAAGAGCCAACTTCGTAGAAATCCGACGAAAACTATGCAACTATCAGATGACGGCAATGTAGAGGACGCCTGGCTAAGCTTTAAAAATCACTTACTCACTCAGCAGGACACATTTGTCCCTTTGTGCGAGAAGCGAATTAACACTAATAAAAGTCCACCTTAGTTTAATAGCGAAATTAAACACTCAGTCAAGGAGAGAAAATTGTTTTACAGGTTAAAGAAAGAGCAAAGCACGCCCGAAAACATTAGACTTTACAATGATGAGTGGAATAGGCTTAGCAGTCATGTGGTGAGTGCCAATACAATTGTCACATTCAAAAATAGACTAGATAAATTCGTGGACAGCGATATTAGGTGGGGTTAGATACACGGGAGCTTAGGGTCAAAGGAGCTGCCTCGTACAGGCCTACCGGCCTCTTGTAGACTCCTGCGTTCTTATGTTCTTATGTTCTTATGATGCCAGTCGACGAGTAAACAGATTAGTGCGTCAGGCAAAGCGCTAGATATGAAGAAAATATTGCAGCCAACTGTAAAAATAATCCGAAATCCTTCTTCAATTACATAAACAACAGAAAGGCGATCAGAAGTGGAATTGTACCTTTAACAAACAGCGACGGTGCACTAGTGACTGACAGCCAACACGTTGCAAACCTATTAAACAATTACTTTTCCTCGGTGTTTAATAATAACAGTCCTCCCACCACTACCACCAACACCAGTACTAATATAAATCCCGAGCATGCATTGCTTAACTTTGAAATAAAACCCGATGAAGTCCTTAAAGCCCTCAAATCACTTAAAACAAATAAAAGTCCTGGACCTGACAAAGTATATCCAACTCTGCTGAAAGAAACAAAGAGCGAAATACTATCCTCCCTCACAACCGTATTCAATATGTCCTTGCGACAAGGCATCGTCCCTTCAGATTGGAAAAAGGCTAACGTGACACCGATTTTTAAGAAAGGAGACAAAAAAGTACCAGGTAATTACAGGCCCATTAGTCTAACTTCGGTTGTAGGTAAGCTACTTGAGGGCATAATTAGAGACAAAATTGTGAGTTACCTTGAAAGCCACTCATTAATTGGGGACTCACAACATGGCTTCCGAAACAAAAGATCCAGCCTATCAAACCTATTAACCTTTTATAACGACCTCTTCACTGTTTATGACGTAACCAAATCACTGGACGTAGTCTATCTTGATATCCAGAAAGCGTTTGATAAAGTCCCGCATCATAAATTACTTTACAAATTAAAGCAAATAGGTATTGACGGTCAATTAAACCAATGGATCGCGAGTTGGTTGAGCAACAGACAACAAAGAGTAGTGATTGACGGATTTAACTCAGAGTGGGCGCCGGTCACTAGTGGCGTTCCTCAGGGCTCGGTTCTTGGCCCAGTGTTCTTCATTATTTACATCAACGACGTGGATGTTGGACTCAATAACCGCATTAGTAAATTTGCAGACGACACAAAGATTGGTAACTCGGTTCTCACTGACGAAAACAAGCAAAGCCTCCAAGAGGATTTGCACAAAATTTCAACTTGGTAGGATAGATGGGAGATGCCGTTTAACGTAGACAAGTGCCAGGTCCTTCAAGTTGGAACGAGGAATAAGAAGCTCGATTACGAAATGCGCGGCGTTAAACTCAAAAGCGTTCAATGCGTTAAGGACTTGGGGGTCAAAATCGCGTCAAACCTCAAATTCTCACAGCAATGCATCGATGCAGCAAATAAAGCGAACAGAATGTTGGGCTTCATTAAAAGAAACTTTGTATTCAAGAATAAAGATGTAATACTCCCGCTCTACAATAGTTTAGTCAGACCCCACTTGGATTATGCGGTACAGTTTTGGTCTCCTCACCATGCAAAGGATATTGCAAAATTAGAAGGTGTTCAGCGTCGGGCAACGAAAATGATCCCTTCCTTGCGCAACAAATCCTACGAAGAAGCTTTCTACCCTTAACATGTTCTCTCATGAGAAACGTCGCCTCCGAGGAAAACTGATCGAATGTTTTAAAATACTTAATGTTTTCACGAATGTAGACAGATCAACATTGTTTATGATCGATGACACTTTGCGCACGAGGAACAATGGCGTAAAACTCAGATGTAGACAAGTAAATTCAGACTGCACCAAATTTTTCTTCACCAACGTTGTAGTGCGAGAATGGAATAAGCTTCCACCATCAGTGGTCCAGTGTAACACGATTGACTCCTTCAAAAATAGGCTCGACCGTCACTTCCTTCAACTTAATATCAACTAGAGTAGAAATGCAACGCTTTGGAGTCTTTTGATTAATGTAAAATCACTTAGTTTTAAGGACAGACCACCAAGTCTGGACCATGGGGTCTGTGTGGTCTGATTTTCTAAGTAAAACTATGTAAATCTCTCTCTCTCTCTCTCTCTCTCTCTCTCTCTCTCTCTCTCTCTCTCTCTCTCTCTCTCTCTCTCTCTCTCTCTCTCTCTCTCTCTCTCTCTCTCTCTCTCTCTCTCTCTCTCTCTCTTTTTTATTTAAACAAATTTTTACAGAAAAAGGAGGCTCAAAATTACACTTTTTCGGTAAAATTATTCTTAGAACCTGTGTATGGGACAAATTAAATTGTCGAATGTTGAAACATTCAAGCATGCAAATACAAAAATACGAAAAACATAAAGAAAAACATGCCCCGCTCTCTCTCCTCGTCTGTTTCCATATCCTTTTGTCTTTCCTTAATCTGATTACTTACCTTCTTTTGTTTTTTCTTTTTTTTATTCCTCCCACGGTGTCTTTCTCTCTCCTGTTTTTCCTTCTCACTAATGTTTATTCGTTTACATTTTTTCAGACTTTTCTTTCCTTGCAAACTTTTTTTTGTCTTCTCTTTTTCCACTACATTCACGTCTGCCTTTTTTGTTTTTTCTCCAATTTTCTACAACACTTTCACTCCCATTACATCGTTTTCTCTCTCGGCTTGGCATTCCGTGTGTCTTCTGTTTATATATATTTTGTTTGTTTTCTTTCTTTTTCCCTTTTTTCTCTTACTCTTCCGCTGTGTCCATTTGGCTTTGTCTCTTCTCTCCTTTCTCTTCTTTATAAATCGTTCCGTCGTTTTGTCTCTTCAACTGTTCGTAATTCATCTTCCGGCAGCCTCTTTATCTCCTTGTTTCCTTCTCTCCTTTCTTTGCTTCTCTTTTGTCTTCTTTCCTTTTATTTCTCCTTTTAATTTGACTATTTCCTCTTGGCCTTTCTATTCATCTCTTACATTTTTGTTATTCTCCTTTCATATCATTATTGATTCTTTTCCTTTATTTTGGTGAGTTTGCTATTGTTTTTTGTCCTTTTCTGTCCTTTTTTTATTCCTTTTTTATCGTTTTGCTTTTTCTTATATTCTCCCTTTTTTTCTCCATATCTTTTCCATCCATCCTTTCCTTTTTCCCTTCTCACATTTTCTTTCATCTTACTTCACTACTCATCATCCCTTCCATCTCTTCCTTCCATAATCCTTCCCTATACTTTGTTCTGGTTTCAGTTTCATTTTTTAATCCTCTCTTACCTCTTGCCTGCTACCTTTCCCTCACCTCTCTATCTCCCCTTTCTTTTCCCTCTATAATTCCTTCTAACTTTCCCTCTTCTTTCTCTCCTCCTTTTCCTCTTTTTCTCCATATATACCTTTCCCTCCCCGTCTTCCTCTCCCTCACACTCCATCCCCTTACTTTCTCCCTCCCCATCATCCACTCTTTCTGTCTCCACCTCTCCCCTTCCTCGCTCCTGCTCTCTCCTCCTCCCCATCTCAACACACTCTCCCTCCATTCATCCCCCTCCCTTCCCCTCCCTCTTATCACTCACACACTCCATCCTCTTCCTCCTCTTACTCTCCCTCAGCATCTTTTACTCTGTCTTCCTTCGCATCACTCCCTTGCTTCTCCTTTTGCTCTCTCTTCCTCCACATCTTCAACACTTCCTGCCTCACCCTTTCCACCTATCCCTTTCCACCTCTTCCCTTCCCTCTGCCCTTCTCCCCCCTTCCTCTTCCTCCTTCTCCTCTCCCTCTCATCTCTTTCCGCATCTTTTACTCTTTCTACCTCCGCATCACTCTCTTCCTCCTCCTCCTTGCTCTGTCTTCCTCTTCGTCTTCAACACTTTCTGCCTCACCCTCCTCCTCTCCTCTCCTCTCTCCTTCCTCCCTCCTCCTTCCTCCTCTCCCTCCCTCCCTCCCCCACCACCATCTCCCTGCATGAATGGCTAGGCAAGATTCAGTGCAGGCCGCGGCCCAAGCCAGATACCAAGTGCTGGAAGTCGACGTTTGGGCCGCCATTACTGTTGCGTCACTGCAGATCAAGGGTTTGGGAGAGAAAAAATATATATGTGTGATCTTTTGCATATGGAATACCCACCTCCCCGCCCTCTCACTGACCAAAGAAAAGAGACTGAAATGTGTACGTGCGTCCGTTTATGTTATCTCTTTCTCCATCTCTTCCACCAATCATTTCCTTAGAAGAAAAAAAATCATGTATGTGACTCTTTGTATGTGTAGCACCCACCCCAACCCCCTCTCTCTCACTGCCTGAAAGAAAATATAGACTCGTTAATGTCTATGTATGGAGTGACCGTCCCTGCCACCACCCGAAAAAGAGAAAGGAAAAGTTGAAACTAATGAGATAAGTGCTTTTTTACAGCAAAGGAGACAATTCAAGGGCATAAAGGAAACAATAATAAAAAGCCCGTTACTCACTGCTCTTAAAGAGTCCAGAGGAGTGGCCGAAAGATAGATCAATTTCGGGAGGAGAGGTGTCCTGATACCCTCCTCTTGAAAGAGTTCAAGTCGTAGGCAGGAGGAAATACAGATGAAGGAAGATTGTTCCAGAGTTTACCAGCGTGAGGGATGAAAGAGTGAAAATGCTGGTTAACTCGTGCGTAAGGGATTTGGACAGTAAAGGGATGAGCTTGAGTAGAAAGTCGTGTGGCGAGGCCGCGGAAGGGGGGAAGGCATGCAGTTTGCAAGTTCAGGAGAGCAGTCAGCGTGAAAATATCGATAGAACATAGAAAAAAGGCAATATGGCGGTGGAATTTAATAGGTAGGAGGGTATCAGTAAGAGGAGTTGAGCTGATGAGACGAAGAGCCTTAGACTCCACTCTGTCCAAGAGAGCTGTGTGAGTGGAGCCCCACACACGTGAGATGCATTTTCCATACGAGTGCGGACAAGGCCCTGTATATGGATAGCAACTGTGGGGGAGAAGAACTGGCGGAGACGATACAGAACGCCCAACCTCGAAGAACCTTATTTAATGATAGAGGAGATATTGAATTTCCAGTTTAGATTTTTAGTTCAGGTTAGACCGAGGATGTTTAGTGTTGAAGAGGGTGACAGCTGAGTGTTGTCGAAAAATAGGGGATAGATGTTTGGATGATTGTGTCGAGTTGATAAATGGAGAGACTGGGTTTTTGAGGCATTGAAGGACACAAGGGTCCTTTTACCCCAATCGGAAATGATAGCAAGGTCTGAGGTTAAGTTGTTTTGACATTTCTTATGAATGAAAGAGCTTTTGGTAAGTCGAAGAATAGATTTGGCACGATTGCGGGCGGAAATGTAGAGATCATGGTTAGCGGGAGTTCGAGGGCTCTGGTACCTTTTGTGAGCTTTTTTTTGTGAGCACGATAACAAGCGTGATTAAACCAAGACTTTTTAGCATGAGCAGTAGAGAAAGAACGTGGAGTGTATGCCTCCATTCCAGAGACAATCACCTCTGTGATTCGCTGGGCACACACAGAGGGGTCTCTCTCCTGGAACCAGTAATCAATCCACGGGAAATCGGAAAAGTACATCCTCAGGTCGTCCCACCGAGCTGAGGCAAAATGCCAGAAGCATCGCCTCTTCGGTGGGTCCAGAAGATGTACAGGAGCGATAGGACAGGATACAGAAATAGGGTTTTGATCAGAGGAGCCCAATGGATAGAACAGTTTGACAGAGTAAGTAGAAAGGTTAGAGGTAAGGAAGTGGTTTAGTATGTTGGGCCTGTCTCAAAGATGGTCGGGAATACGTGTAGGGTGCTGAACCAACTGTTCTGGATAGTTGAGGAAAGCAAAGTTGTAGGCTTGTTCACCAGGCTGGTCAGTGAAAGAGGATGGAAGCCAAAGCTGGTGGTGAACATTGAAATATCCTAGGATGGAGATTTCAGCGAAGGGAGAGTGGGTCAAGATGTGCTCCACTTTAGAGTTAAAATAGTCAAAGAATTTTACATAGTTTATAGAGTTAGGTGAGAGATTAACAGTATTTAGTAATAGAATGACAATGAAGTCTTCGCCAGATGGTGGAAAATTTTAAAGAGTCAATGTCGTGGGCACAAGAGCAAGTGATGTCGTTGCGCACGTAGAGGCAACATCCAGCTTTAGGAACTTTAGGATAGAGATAGTAGGAGGGAACATAGTAGAAATTGCTGTCAGTAGCCTCAGAAACCTGTATTTCGGTGAGGAAGAGAAGGTGAGGTTTCGAGGAGGAGAGATGGTGCTCCACAAAATGAAAATTAGAACGAAGACCGCGAATATTGCAGAAATTGGGAAGAAAGAGGTTCGATGAGTTATCATGACACCTCTCAAGCTGGCAGGCAGAAGGGGAGTGCTCCTTGGGGGAATTTGTGCCCCTCCCCCCCCCCCATGCGGTTACTCAGAGGCAATGCTATGCTGTGCAATTTTGAGTTTCAAATTTTGGGAAAAGGTGTGTATGTTGTGTGAATGTAGTGTGGTGTGGAAAGAGAGAGGATCTGTGTTTAGAAAGCATGTTGGACTACTCTCTGGTGTTGATGAGAGAATAGGGAAACGGTTAGTTAGGACATGAGAAGGGTTTTTGAAGGGCCTCAGCACCCTCCTCGGTTCCCATATATACCTCACCGGTAGTGGCTTGCACACGTTTCAGTAGGTGTCTTCCTACCTACTCCACTCACAGTTTGTAAAGTGTAAGAGGATGACAACTTGACAAGTGCCACTTTTACTTGACAGTCTTTGCCTTCCTTCAAACATAATTATATAAAGTGGGGGAGTGTTGAGAGTAAAGAAGAAAAGGAGAAATAGAGGGGAAAAGCATATAGGGTGAAATATATTAGGAAAGAGGAGACTAAGAGGGAACAAGAAAAAAAAAAAGATATATATATATATATATATATATATATATATATATATATATATATATATATATATATATATATATATATATATATATATATATATATATATATAAAAGGCAAAGGGCAAATAAGAGAGAGCACAGGACGAAGGGAGGATGGAGGGAGGGAAGGAGATTGACTCTGAATAAAGGGAAACGAGGAAGGGTTAGGGAAGGGACAAGGGGAAGGAGGAAGGGCTATTGTGGCGTCAGATAGAGGAGAGGAAGGATGGATGGGGCGATGGGGAGGACATGGAAATCAGGCGACTGTGATTTGTGGTGATGGGGAGATGGAGGGGAGGGGAAGGGGAGGGTGAAAAAGGAATGGGAAGAGGTTGGGAAGTAGGGCAATGATGGGAGGTGATGAAGGAGAGATAAGAGGGAAGGAGAGAGAGAAAGAGATCATGGAGGAGAGTAAGAGAGAGAGGGTGAGAGTTGTGGTAAGGGAAGGCAGGAAAGAGGGACAGGGGAATAGGGAGGTGTGTGGTAGGGAAGGATTTTGTAAGGGAAGAGGGGAGTGGGAAGGTGTAAGAACGGAAGGTGTGGTGGGGATGGGAAGGAGGAGGAGGCAGGCGATGAGGGCAGAGGGGTGAGGGGTTCAGCCCTCCAAACAGTGAAATACGGTTATGGCATTACAAGCGTGACAGTAGGAGCGGTGATAGCGGTGTACGACTGTGTGTGTGTGTGTGTGTGTGTGTGTGTGTGTGTGTGTGTGTTATTCGCTTCACACTGTTTGACACACACAAACCTTCACTGCACATCAACACATTCATTGGCGCTTGAGAAGGAAGGAATTTCTGGGATATTTTTTACGTTGTTATTTCATATTGATTTTTAATGTTATTTATAGATCGCTTAAATTCTTCTTCTTATCATTGTTGTCATTGTTCATATTTTTCGTTGTTATTTCGTATTAGTTATTTATTGAAGTCTTTGAGCGTTGTTCCTATTCATGTTTTTTTTCAGTTTTTTCATACTACTGTTATTTATTGATGTCTTAATATATTATTGTTTTTGTTGTTGTACAGCTTTTCTTTGTCACGTTTTCCATACAGCCCCCTCACAAATAAAAAAAAAAGGTTCCCACGCCTTCAGAAAAGTTTCCACGCCTTCGAAAAAATGCCCACACCTTCAGAAAAGTTTCTACGCATTTAGAAAAAAAATCCACGGTAATCGCAACGTTCGCACAAGTCTCTGTAAAGTAACAATTAGTGGATAATAGTGGAAATGAATCGTGGTGTTAATAACGGTGAAGACGAGGACACGTCCGATGATGAGGTTAATAATGCGTGGTGGAGATGTGTAGGTAGTGGATTGGGAGGTAATATAGTGATAGTAAATTTAATGGTGATATCTGCTACAGCGAAAGAGTTAAATACGATAAGAGAAACGGACACGTTTGATATGATAAATAAACACAGCGAGAGAGAGAGAGAGAGAGAGAGAGAGAGAGAGAGAGAGAGAGAGAGAGAGATAGATAGATAGAGAGAGAGAGAGAGAGAGAGAGAGAGAGAGAGAGAGAGAGAGTGATGCTGAGGTTACAGGGAGGTGAAAAGACGCCGTAAGAAAAGGAAGAAAAAGAAAATAAGGAGGAGGAGAAAGGGATAATTTGTAAGAAGATAAAGAGAAAAGGAAGACAATAAGGGGAGGAAAATGAGGAGCTAGAATACGAACTACAACAAGAAAAGTAACAAGATATGGAAAAAGAAGAAGGGAAGAAGATAAAGAAGATAACAGTAATAAAAGGAAGAAAGAGGAAGCAGAATATTAAGAAGTGAACGGAGGAAGACAAAGAATAAACAAAAATGAAGAAGCAGCAGATATAAGAAAACAGAAAAGAAGAAATAAATCAGAAAGCGGGATAAGTGGGCGGAAATTAAACACAGATAAAAAATAGTCTAAAGCTAATGAAACCTGAAGAATGGACGGATTTCCAACATAAAAGACCTTGTGAGAGAGAGATTTACGTAGATTTACATAGAAAATCAGACCACACAGACCACATGGTCCAGACTAGGTGGTCTGTCCTTAAACCTAAGTGATTCTACATTAATCAGATGGCTCCAAAACGTTGCATTTCTACTCTAGTTGATATTAAGTTCAAGGAAGTGACGGTCGAGCTTGTTTTTAAAGGAGTCAATTGTGTTACACTGGACCACTGAGGTGGGAGCTTATTCTATTCTCGCACTACAACGTTGGTGAAGAAAAATTTTGGTGCAGTCTGAATTTACTTGTCTACATTTGAGTCTTATGCTATTGTTCCTAGTTCGCAAAGTGTTCTCGATCATAAACAATTTTTGATCTGTCTACATTCGTGAAACCATTAAGTATTTTAAAACATTCGATCAGTTTTCCTCGGAGGCGACGTTTCTCAAGAGAGAACATGTTAAGGGTGGAAAGTCTTTCTTCGTAGGATTTGCTGCGTAAGGAGGGGATCATTTTTGTTGCCCGACGCTGAACACCTTCTAATTTACCAATGTCCTTTGCTTTGTGGGGAGACCAAACCTACACCGCATATTCCAAGTGGGGTCTGACTAAACTTTTGTAAAGCGGAAGTATTACATCTTTATTCTTGAATAAAAAGTTTCTTTTAATGAAGCCCAACATTCTATTCGCTTTATTTGCTGCATCGATGCATTGCTGTGAGAATTTGAGGATTGATGCGATTTTGACCCCAAGTCCTTAACGCATTGAACGCTTCTGAGTTTAACGCCGCGCATTTCGTATTCGAACTTCTTATTTCTCGTTCCAACTTGAAGGACCTGGCACTTGTCTACGTTAAAGGGCATCTCCATCTATCCGACCGTTGAAATTTTGTGCAAATCCACTTGGGGGCTTTGCCTGTCTTCGTCAGTGAGAACCGAGTTACCAATCTTTGTGTCGTCTGCAAATTTACTAATGCGATTATTGAGTCCAACATCCACATCGTTGATGTAAATAATGAAGAGCTCTGGGCCAAGAACCGAGCCCTGAGGGACGCCACTAGTGACAGGCGCCCACTCTGAGTTAAATCCATCAATCACTACTCTTTGTTGTCTGTTACTCAACGAACTCGCGATCCATTGGTGTAATTGACCGTCAATACCTATTTGCTTTAATTTGTAAAGTAATTTATGATGTAGGACTTTAACAAACGCTTTCTGGAAATCAAGATAGACTATGTCTAATGATTTGGTTACGTCATAAACTGAGAAGAGGTCGTTATAGAAGGTCAATAGGTTTGATAGGCAGGATCTTTTGTTACGGAGGCCATGTTGTGAATCCCAAATTAATGAGTGGCTTTCAGGGTAGCTCACAATTTTGTCTCTAATTATGCCCTCAAGTAGCTTACCTACAACTGAAGTTAGAATAATGAGCCTGTAATTACCTAGTAATTTTTTGTCTCCTTCTAAAAATCGGTGTCACGTTAGCCTTTTTCCAATCCGAAGGGACGATGCCTTGTCGCAAGGACATGTTGAATACGGTTCAGAGGGAGGAGAGTATTTCGCTCTTCGTCTCTTTAAGCAGTATTGGATGTACTTTGTCAGGTCCGGGACTTTTATTTGTTTTAAGTGAATGGAGAGCTTTAAGGACTTCATCGGTTGTTATTTCAAAGTTTGGCAATGCATGCTCGAGATTTACATTATTACTGCTGTTGGTGGTAGTGGTGGGAAGGCTGTTAATATTAAACACCGAGGAAAAGTAGTTGTTTTAGAGGTTTGCAATGTGATGGCTGTCAGTCACTAGTGCACCGTCACTGTTTGTTAAAGGTCCAATTCCACTTATGATCGCCTTTCTGTTGTTTATGTAACTGAAGAAGGATTTCGGATTATTTTTACGGTGTGCCGCAATATTTTCTTCATATCTACGCTTTGCCTGACATACTAATCTTTTTACTCGTCGCCTGGCATCATGATAAAGTCTAATGTTTTCGGCCGTTCTATGTTCTTTCTTTAGCCTGTAAAACAATTTTCTCTCTTTGACTGAGTGTGTAATTTCGCTATTAAACCAAGGTGGGCTTTTATTAGTGTTACTTCGGTTTTCACTCATAGGGACGAATGTGATGTACTGAGTGAGTAAATGATTTTTAAAGTTTAGCCAGGCTTCCTCTTCATTGCCGTCATCTGATAGTTGTATTTCTGTTAGTTTTCGTCTGATTTCTACAAAGTTAGCTCTTTTGAAATTGGGCACCATTATTTTAGTTTCAGTCACTGATGTTTGAGCTGTAATGTCGACGCGCACTAATTTATGATCGCAAGAACCGAGGTTTTCTCCTACCGTGACATTACTGACTAGGTTATCTTGGGTCGTTATAACAAGGTCTAGTATGTTATTTTGTCGAGTTGGTTCAGAAACCCTAGATAATTTTCTTATAAAAATTCGATCATTCTATATAACTCTCCATCTGTACCTGACAGTGTCGCCCAGTCGATATGGGGGAGGTTAAAGTCTCCTAATATCAGTGAGTCGCTGTTATTAAGTGACTGCCTTAAAACGCTGTACATTTCAACATCTTTTTCGAGTGATTGCCCCGGAGGACTGTATGTAACACATATATTTAAATTGACTTTTGCAATGTTTACTCGCACGCACAAATGTTCAACGTTACTGACTCTTGGATTTCTATCAGTGGGTTGCAAATAGCTTTTGACAAAAAGGGTGACACCACCACCTCTACGGTTTAAACGATCTTTGTTGAAGAGTCAGTAGCCATCTGTGTTGCATTCTGTACTTAAATCAATATTTGTGGTGTCGATAAATGTTTCGGTTATAGCAATTACGTCAAAATTTTCTGTCAGAGCAAGACATCTCAGTTCATCAAACTTGTTGCTTAGGCTACGCGCATTGATACTAAGGACTTTTAAGTTATCTAAAGGCTTGGTAATAGAGGTGGTGGTACTTGCGGATTCATGGTTTCGCGGTTGTGGCGCTGCTTGACGTTTATTTACACGGGTGGTGTGGAGGGACGTGGGTGAGAGACATTTTTTTATCGGGTGTCTCTTTCTGTAAAAGAGAGAGAGAGAGAGAGAGAGAGAGAGAGAGAGAGAGAGAGAGGGGGGGGGAGGTAATGCAAATCAGGGCGGTCGCTGCCGAGCCCAGGACATAATTTGGTGTGCGGGGCGGTGGCGAGGACAGGGGCGAGGCCAGCCACTCCGGACCTTCCGTGCTGGGTCAGGAGAGGTCAGAGCACCCTGCCGCGCCTCCCGTCCCAGTGTTGCCCTGGCCCTGCCCGACACACCCTTCCCCCCATAATGTTCTGCCTTCGTTTCGGCACAGACTGAGAGGTGGACGGAGCAATAGGATTTTTTAGGACCCCGTTGGTGCCCATACGTTTTCTTTTCTTCTCTCCCCTTTTTTTTATTTTTTAGCGGGAGGGGGGGGGGGGTGTTTGGGCTGTTTTTTTTTCTGCTTTGTTAGTATAAAATGGGATTCGGGGGATTGGGTGTCCTGTTTCCTTTTTTTATGCTTCTCGTCAGGTTTGTATTATTTTTACTCGGCTTGTCGTGATATTGCAACAGAAAATGGGAATCGAAGGGATTAGGTCTTCTTCTTTTAGGGGTAGCTGTGTTTTGTGTGATTAGGAGCAACAAGGATGATGATGATGAGGAGGAGGTGGAATGAATAAGAAGGACGCATGCGTAATGAGTGAGTGTTGATGGGAATGGACTGTGTTTTTTCTGCTTTGCCGTGTTGGAGAAAATGTGATGCGTTTGGACGTTGTTTCGTGCATTATCAAAGGGAAATAAGCAGGTGTTTTGCTATTTTAATGTTTGAGGAAAAATAATTTGTTCTTCTTTACGTATGTGCGTCGTTGTTGGTGTGTTGCAGAAAGTGTGTTGCGTGAAATCCAAAAGAAAACAAACAAACAATCTAAGAGCATTTCCGAAGACGGGAGTTTTCCTTTTTGACAAGAGAATGCTTCCTTGGAGAGAATGTTGTGTGTTCCGCGATATTGTGATAAAATCGTATTAGTATAGTTTTCTTTTTTGTGTTATATTCAAAGGAAGTATTTTGTGTTGCTTTTGTAAGGTTGACCATTCTTTCAGGTTTGGGAATATTACAGAAAATTATGTGTGGTGTGTCGTTGTGATATGTTTGGGGTGCAATGTGTGTGTGTGTGTGTGTGTGTGTGTGTGTGTGTGTGTGTGTGTGTGTGTGTGTGTGTGCTCGTACGGGTATGTGCAACAGTAGAAATTTTACTGTGACAGTTTGAAAGATGAAATACAGTGAATGGAGTTTGGCGAAAGAAAGAAAATGAAAATATGAATTACGGAATTAAAAAGAAGAAAAAGTGCGTGACAAGATAAAAGGGAAAAGTTTTGGGTCTTGTGTGATGCCTTTTTTTTTTTTTTTTGTCCTGTGGTGAAAATATGAAAGCGTGGCTCAGGATAATTAGGAAAAAGATATAGAAGGAAGCGTTAAGTGTATATTGCGGAATGAGAATTGAGTAGAATTTTATGCAACATTTATATATTTTTCGTGCCGAGGTAAAAAAAAATCGTGGTAGAGCGTAAGTATAAAATGAACAGAAGAAAACGATAATTGTATTATGCGGTTGAAAAGTGAGTAGGATTTTTATGCAACTGATATTTTTTTCGTGGCGTGGTAGAAACCTAATCGTGGTTCACCGTAAGTAGAAAAGAAGCAAAGTAGAAAACGTTAAGTGTATGACGCGGAATGGGAGCTGAGTAGAAATTTTCTGTAGCGCGTCTGGCCGTGAAGTTCTCCTTGGTAATGGACAGGACGAAGCGCGCGAGGAAAGGTATGAACACCGGAACTCTTTTTGTCATAATTACTAATGGACGGAGGTTGATTGAGGCAGGGTTAGGACGGCGATTGTTGAGGAAGAGCCGTCGCGGGATACCTGTTCGCTCTGTCCTGTCCTTGTTATATATATATATATATATATATATATATATATATATATATATATATATATATATATATATATATATATATATATATATATATATATATCTATATATATATTTCTAACATTTCTTTCCTTCCCCTTACCACCTTATGTTTACCTTTTTAATATATTCAATCTTATCAAACTTTCTTTCCCAGCACATTTATATAATATTTTTTTTCTGAGTTACTGTCACCTATCCATTGTCTCCTTTACTCCTTCCTTTACTTCTCCTTTATTTCCGCCATTCTTATCCAGTCTTCCTCTACCTTTTCACACAAAAACTTTTTTCTCGTTTTCATTCATAGATATTTTACTTTCCTCTTATTTTCCTTCTTAACCTTCACCTCATTTATCCCGTGCATATCTTTTTTTATCGGCTTCCATATTACTTTTTTTTAATTCGCCACTAAAATTACTATCGTTTTTATTATCAGCTGATGCATTCAGTTATGATATACGTTAATAAAACCATTATTCACTTTTATCTGCTGCTAATATATATTTTAGCACTATGTGCTTTCTACTCACCTATTCACCTTTTATCAGTAAAAACCTTACTTGGTCTTATTTATTATTTTTTTCCAAACACTTAAGTTTTCTTCATTCCTTAAACTCCAGAACTGATCACCTTTTACTCATTTTGTTTCCACCTCTATTTTCCAATAGACTAATTTAAATGTATCAGAAAAACAACATTCCCTTTCATCCGTTCCTTCTAGTGTATTTATATCATCGCCTTGCTGTCCACACGCCTTACATTTACTTAAGCATCAAACAATTTGTCGCTGCCACCTCTTCTCTTAGAATTAAAATCCGTCAATGAAAACTTTATTCGTTGTTAATATAATACTAACATTCTTTCCTTCCTTCCTCTTTGCAGTCACCTCCAGGACACCTTTTGTAACTCAACACGTGTGGTTTTTTTACACACACTACAACCTTTTAACCAATATGCCGATACCATTTCCTTTCCTCAGTAATTAAAATCCGTTTCTGAAAACATTACTCGTTCATATTAGTTGTGAATGTGTTCCTAGCACTTTTCCCTTCCATACCTTTTGCATTCACTTCTTATACTCTTTTTACAGTTCTTTGGCATTTTTTTTTTTACTGTAATTGCCGTGCGTTACTGAAAACATATTAGTCTTTTCATCAGGTGCTAATAAAGTTTTGTGCTTCTCATAACTTTGCCTTCGTCTCATTAGTTTCTTTTACTTGGTGCTCTTCTACCTTTGTCTCCAACACGCTAATTAAGCATCAGTTATATATTTTTCTTTTGTCTGCTCCGCAGATATTTTCTGTGTATGTATTTATAATTCTTCTCCATCCTCCCAATTCCTTCTTATTCTTCATTTCCAACAAAATAATTTAATAATTCGATAAAAAGTTTTTTTTTTATATTCATTTGTTTATATTTTCCTCCATCTATACCTCCACCTCTCCTGTTCTTCGCTCTTCCTCTCTCCCACCTTTCCTGCTCTTCCCTTTCTCTCTCCTTCACCTTTACTGTTTCTCCCTCTTCTTCTCCTCCACTCCTCCTGTTCCTCCCTCCCCCTCTCCTTCACCTTTCATTCTCCTCCATCCCCTCTCCTCCACCTTTCTCGTTCAATCCTCTCCCTCTCCTCCACCTTCCCCATTCCTCCCTCTCCCTTACTTCCACCTCCCCTCCTCCTCCCTCTCCACCTTTAATCTCCACCACCTCCGCCGCGGCCCTGCCTTCCACACTCTCCTCCCATTAACCCTCCCATTCATCTCTCTTTCACCTCCACTCTTTGCCTTCCCTCTCCCTCTTCCTCTTTCTTTCCACTTCTACGTTTAGCATATCCTTCCTCTTCTTTCATCCTCTCTCAGCACTGTCTCTCTCTCTGTTTTCCTTTTCCTCACTCTTTTTGCTGTATTCGCTGCCTTCTCTTCCTCTTTATTCATTCATTCTTAATTGACATCTACATCTGTTATATCTTTCGTCCTTCTCTTCCGTATTTTTTCCACATTCACTTACTTTTCTCTTCCTCCTTCATTCAGCACTCTTCCTTCTTCCTCCTTCTGCTTCCTCTTCCACATGTACTCTTCCTTCCTCTTTCTCTCTCGTCATCACCCTTTTTCTCCTTCTTCCTCCTTCTTCCTCTTTCACATGTACTCTTCCTCCCTCTTTCTCTCTCGTCATCACCCTTTTTCTCCTTCTTCCTCCTTCTTCCTCTTTCACATTTACTCTTCCTTCATCTTTCTTTCTCGTGATCATCCTTTTTTTTCTCCATTTTCGTTTTCTCTATCTTTTTTTCTTTTTTCCACATTCGCATTCAATCATCACTTTATCCTCTCCTTTCTTCCACATTCTAACTGATTTTCTCACCCACTCCCTCTTTCGTCTACATTCACCCACTTTCTTACCCTCGTTTTTTTTTATTCTCTTTCACATTAACATCCACTTTCTTTTTCTTTTCTTCCTCATTGTTTCTCTCTCCCCTCTTCACAGCCGCTCTCCGTTCATCTTTCCTTTTCCTCCTCTGCTCCACATTCACAGCCACTCGCCCTTTCTCTTTCTTCTGCCATCTCCCACATTCTTCTACTTTTATCACACTCTCCTGTCAGGCTTCATTTTCAGCATACCAGTGTACTTTTTTATCCTAATTTTTCCTTCCGTCTCTTTGTTGGTCTTGCTGGCTCAACTTTTTACATTTTTATCGGCGTCAACAGATTGCCCATCTTCATATTGATGTTGTTCTTTTCAAGCTGTTTTCCTGGCTTACCCATGCAGTGTAGACATGAAATTGTATAATAACATTTGTTAGCCCTGATGAACCCTACAACTTGGCATTATAAATAAAGTCAGATGTTTTTTTTTTTTTAACGTCTTGGCCTGTGGCGCCGGTTTGCCTTCATAGTAGGGCCTGATGGTCGGCCCCAGCCCGTTGTGGCGCAGGCAAGTGTTTATAGTGGCGCCATCTTTACTTTTCAGCATTTTACATTTTACACCCCTTGTTGCATAATATAAATTGTTGGGTGTGTGTTGGAGGGTCATGCGACGCCGATCTAGCAGTTTTTGTGCTTAACACTTGTTTTAGTATTCTACACCACTGTTTAACCTCACATGTTGTTTCCTCTATCTTGAATTCATGTTTTTTTTATTTTTTGATACTCTCATTTTCTAAACATTTTCAAGATTATTCAATTCGATTTTCAGTATTTTTTTTTAATCCTTAGTTCTTTTTTTATTTAGTTCCGTTCGTCTCTTCATAATGTTTTTGCTTCTTCCCTCTGCTCAACCGTTTAAAGATTTAATTAATTTACCTTAATTTTCCCTTACCTGCCTGCCCTCTATTTTTGCCTGCTAACATTTTCAGTACTTAGCAATTCTTTATAATCTGTTTAAGTTCAAATCAAAGCTCGTCTTGTTTTACCTTTGTTGACCAGTTTTTGAAGATTTTTCTTTACTTTTATTCCCAGTCATCCTAACATCATCCGTAGACTTTCATTCAAGATGCCCTCCCTTTCTTCTGTCCCTTTTTTCTGCTCCCTCTTACCTCCTTCACCATCGTAATCTCCCCTCCCTCCTCCTCCTGTTCTCTCTCCACTTTCGTCTCCTTACCCTCCCCTCCCCTTCCCTCTAATACTCTAGGACAACAAACTCATCAACTGGATTTTCTGATGTCAAAAGCGATCCTTCACAAGGGTTCAAAAAGGTAAAGAAGCCGAAAAACACACCAGAATATCCGTAGCCTAAAGTTTAGATGCGTTCATCCTTTGGCAAACCCCGTGACCCGTTTTTTGTGCCTCGAGAGAAAACAGGAGAAACTTTAGCTGGTCAGTCCATCACGAGAGTCTGTAAAGCTCTGCTCCATCATGCTGTTGTCGAGAGATTTTCCGCCCCGCCCCCCGCCGCCACCACAAACACTACCAATAGCGATTCGCCTCTGCTCTGCAGAAAATAGTTGAGTTCACGATTAAAAATTAGTCCGAGGGGGAACAAAAGAGAATAATCAAGGTTGAATTTATATTAGTATTATGGAAACTTACCTAGCCTAACCTAGAGAGAATGAACGCCTGAAGATGAGTTAAAAGAAAGCGAATGCAGACCAATATTTTTATAATCAGAGGATGTGACAGTAGAGAGAATAGTTGAGTTCGTGATGAAAAGTTAGTCCGAGGGGAAACTAAAGGAAATTACTGCATGATTCACTAGCACGGACAGAAATATCCTACGTGGAGTACTTTTGTCCGTATATATGTACTCTTGCACATTGGCACGAATCACCAATGACTGCGGGTTACGTCTCCAGGCATTGCTAGCCACTAGAAACATACACCACAACACGAAATCTCGGAGAAACACAAAGTTGGCGGCCTCCCGACGTACCTAGTGACGTCACGACCAATCAGCACCCGTTTCCAGGTCACGTGATTTTTCCGCAACTTTAATCCATATTTTATACCACATTTACTATTTACATGAAAAAAAATAGTACCATAGCTGAATTTAGGGCCTATTTTATCCATACAGACAGAATTTGAAATAAATATGTTGACCGGAAACATGGCAAGTAATCATGACCAGGTATGCTGAGAATACACGACTTTTAGCGCGTCCAGCAATGGACCGTATTGGCTATTCGGCGGCGACTCGGAGACAAGTACTGTTTTGACTTAACTCGGTTCCTCTTTTCTATTTCGGAAAAAAAAAATGATGGCTGTCGTTTGGAGCCAAATGCCCAAACGTGGTACCTGCTGGTAGAAAAAAAAATGTATTTACCCTTTGCTGGTAAGATTTTAAGGTTTGCGTCTGGGTGTGGTGTGTGAAGACCACTGTGAGGGAAATGTGCCGCGGGCCGCAGTCTCCTGAGCGGCCCAAACAGGCAAAACACAGCTAGGAGGTTTCGTATTTTTTCGCCCAGGGCTTTATTTTGCTCTCCAGCAGCTTAAGAATGATTTAACTTGCTGTTAAATAATGTTAGTTTAAGTTTCTGTAGCTATTTTGACTTCTGGTCTTAAGATAAGTGATTTACAGACGCCCTCTCCAGCGAGAGGGTGTCTGTAAACACTTATCTTAAGACCAGAAGTCAAAATAGCTACTAACAATTATTTAACAGCAAGTTAAATCATTCTTGCTGCTGGAGAGCAAAATAAAGCCGTGGGCAAAACAATACGAAACCTCCAAGCTGTGTTTTGCCTGTTTGGGCTGCTCAGAGACTGCGGCCTGCGGCACATTCGCCCCTCAGTGGTCACACACACACCACACACAGACGCAAACCTTAAACCTTACCAGCAATGGGTGAATACATTTTTTCTGACAGCAGGTACCACGTTTGGACATTTGGCCCAAACGACAGCCGGTATTAATTTTTCCCGAAATAGAAAAAAGGAACCGAGTTAAGTCAAAACAGTACTTGTCTCCGATTCGCCGCCGGATAGCCAATACGGTCCATTTTTTTTATTTTTTTTTTATTTTTTTATATTGCGGCCTATTGCGCCGGTAGGCTTCTTCCCGGTGGATCCTGATGGTCGGTCCAAGGCTTCTTTCACAAAGGAACACAAAGAAAGAACAAACAACAGCAGACCTGCTGGTCCTTACGAGGTTGTTTGTGACAAGCTACACTAACTATCTAATCAAAGGTGGAAGATGAAGGACAGCAAAGGCGAAGGCTCCTCCCCACCCCCCCATCCCTCCAGCCAAAGCTGGCAGGAAAGGAAAAAGAACCATGCAGCATGGAAAAACTGCATGGAATTTATGTAGGAAAGAGGAAAAAACTACCATTACTGCTACCACTAACTGGGCGATAAAAGCGGACAAGGACACCAGTATTCGAAAGAACTTAACGTTATTACGACAATGAGTAATATCTTAGTTGCTGGTTGGATTCAAAACACTTGTCTAATCTATTCTTGAAGGCCGTAACTGTTGTACTATCAACGACATCACAAGGTAGAGAGTTCCAAACATTAACAACTCGATTGAAGAAGAAGTGTTTAGCTTCGTGCGACGAGAATCTTTTACCACTTATCTTCAAATTGTGATTTCTTCTTGTTCTATTTGATCGATCAATTGTAAAGTAATCTTCCGCATGAATATCACTGAATCCCTTGAACATTTTAAACACTTCTATTAGATCGCCTCGCATTCTTCGTTTTGATAGGCTGAATAAATTTACTTCTTTAAGCCTTTGTTCATATGGCAAATTTCTCAACCTAGGAATCATCTTTGTTACTCTTCGTTGGACCCGTTCCAACTTTTCTATGTCTTTTCTGTAGCAGGGAGACCAAAACTGTACACAGTACTCTAGACGGGGTCGAACCAACGAATTATACAGTTTTAATATTACTTTCTCCGATTTATTATTAAAGACTCGTCCGATGAAGCCAACCAATTTGTTTGCAGTTTTAACTACCTCTGAACAATGCTGACCGGGCTTTAAATCGCTTGATATAGTGATTCCAAGATCCTTTTCTTTACTTACTGCAGAAAGTTGTTGGCCATTCATTACGTACCGAACGCGATTGTTATTTTTTCCGATGTGCAACACTTTACATTTCTCAACGTTAAATTTCATTTGCCATTGATTGGCCCAACGTGCAAGTCGATCTATATCTGAATGTAAAGCTTCTTCGTCGAGTATTTCAGTTACTTTACTAGCAATTTTTGTGTCATCAGCAAATTTTGATACTTTGCAAGTGAGCCCATCATCGATATCATTAACATAAATTAAGAAGAGCATGGTGGGTCCTGATGGTCGGCCCAGCCCGTTCTGGCGCAGGCGAGTGTTTATAGTGGCGCCATCTTGCATTGGCTCATGCTGCCCTCCCAGAGCTCATCTTTGATCCTAGAATCTAGAGTCCGGGTTGATAGGTGGTCTTCTGGACAGCATGTGGGTAGTTTCAAGCCACTCGGCGGCGGCTGAAAAATCCCAGCTTGGTGGCACCGGGCGGGGATTGAACTCCATCCTCCTGAACACGGAGCCGTTACTCTGACGACTCAGCCACCGCCTCCCCGCGCTGATATCCCGTACTGATGATCAAGAGGAGGAGGAGGAGGAGCGGAATAGAGTCAAGGGGAGACTGAGAAAAAGGAGGAGGGGAAGCGAAGGAAGAGGAACGGGTGGAAAGAAGGGAGGAGGAGAGATAGGAGGAACAAAACGTGGCGAAAGAGGAGGAAATAATGGGCGAAGAAATTGAAACGGAGGAGGAGGACGAAAGAAGATGAGTAGAAACAGAAGAAAGGAAACGCGGAGAAGAACCAGAAGAGATAGGAGGAAGAGGAGGGAGAGGAAAATAAAGCCAGAGACAGAGCTAGAGAGAGACACAGAGAGAAAGCGACGTCGCAAGACATACAAATCCCTATCACGTCGTCATCATCATTAGATCTTTCAACACCTGCCCACTCGTGACTCTTAATGACCAGGTGTGACGTGACGGGCAGGTGCTTGGACAAGTGAAGGGCCGGCTCACGTTTTTAATAACCTAACATCACCTGGACCTAATGGATACGGATAGGAGGGGGAGGGAGGGGAGAAGGGCGGGGTGGGGGGCAGCGTAAAGGTAAAGGTGTAAAGGATTAGCTAAGTTAGCGTTAATGAGAGTTGATCTGCAGGTTATTAGTGCAGGTGGAACAGCTGGTGCACCTCTCTTTGATTAATAGTCGAATGTCACCTGGACTAAGTGGGTGCCAATTGTAGGAGGGAGAGAAAGGAGGCATGGACGAATATCTGGGTAAAGTGGAAAGAGGAAGGAGGGAGCAGGAAGGTAAAGGAAGAGGAAGAGAGAGAGGAAAGGAGATGTGAGAAAGAGAAAATGAAGTAGGAAAAGGATGGGTAGAAAGCAATAGAGAGAAATGAAGGAGACGAGCGGAAGGAATCGGAGGAGATCAGTAAGGTACAGGAACAGGGGAGGGAATGGAAGGGAAGCGAGGACAGAAAAGAAAAGAAATGGGGGAACAGAAAGGGGCCTTGAGGTATAGGAAGAGGAGGAAGATGAAAAAGAAGGAAAGGAAAAGGAAGAAGGGTGAGGAGAGGAAAAGGAGGAGGAATCAATGAGTGCGCCTGATGGGACACAGATGAAAAGGTTAGAGAGGAAAGGAGTGGGTGGAAAGGTGTAATGGACTAATCAATGGCGTGTATGCTGCAGGCAGTTTCATTTATGTTCAGAAAAACTAAAACATGAAATATAGATCGACATTTACCGGATTATTGCACGCAAGAAGAAATTTAATTGCACTTGAAACACATGAATTGCATTTGCCTGGAAGATGAATTGGTTAAGCAGCGCGGGGCGTGTCGATCATGACTGAAATTGACTATGAATGATACAAATAAAGTAAGGTAGACATTTGCTGTCTTAATACATACGGGAAAACAATATGTGATTGTAAAATGTTAAAAATACCAGTAAGTATTAGTAATAAAATAATAGTAATAATATAAACGACACTAAAATAACAACCGCAATAATAATAATAATAATAATAATAATAATAATAATAATAATAATAATAATAATAATAATAAGAAGAAGAAGAAGAAGAAGAAGAAGAAAAGAAGAAGAAGAAGACACGTTTGCATAACAGTCGACGAATAGATTAAGCAGATGCATAAGTTGTGTTGCTGGAAAAAATTATCTCCTTTTGAATGCACTCCACAAACATTGACGAACACTTGCAGAAATAATGCAGACCAGGAGAGATAATAATTACACTGGACACACGCGATATTACGTTTGCATAACAGAGGAAAAAATAGATTAAGCGAAATCCGAAATAAAGTTACTGGGATTTGTACGGAGTTGCGAAATAACATAAATATAGACGAAATAAAGTTACATCATTAATAAAAACGGAAAGAAATAGATAACAATTATAACTGCTTTCTACACACACGAAACTACGTTTCCAGAAAAGATGAGTAGATTAAGCGATGCAGAAATGAGGTTACGTGAAAATATATTCGTATACAAATGAATTATATAAAGTAAACAAACATTTACTAAGTTAATTAGCGCAAGGGAAAGGATTGTAAATGGTTTTGGAACACTAAATTTCATGAAACACTAAATTGCATGTAAGACGACGAAAAGATGAGGCAATAGATAACTTAATTACCTGGAAAATCTACTTACATACGTAAAACAAAACACACACTAAACATAAGCCAACGAGATCATGATAAATAACCAGCAGGGGATGAAAGTGTCTACGGTCTGCACACACACACACACACACACACACACACACACACACACACACACACACACACACACCATTACGGTGTTTGCACAGAATGCGACAAACATATCACGCAGCGCCAGAATTATGTTGCTGGAAAATATACCTCAACGTAAAAAATGCGACTCTAAATACAGATCAACACATGCACATTTTACATGCACACGTGGATAAAGTAAATTCAGTAAAGTTTGTATATAAGAGGAAGAGATTATTCAGCGGCAGAATTATTAATTCAAAATGTACTCAAAATAGAAAAATAATGATACGCCAACTGTAGATAAAGAAAAGTATAATTCATTCACACACGCAGATAAATAAATATAAACAATAATAAAGTTTGCATGAAAGGTGACGAGGTGATTAATCAGTAGTAGAACTGTTATGACACCTGAAAATGTAACGAAATTATTATGCATAGACACTCTAACTATAGATAAACAAAAGCACAGCTGACAGGGAGGAAAGAATGTGATCGGATGGCAAACACACGCACGTAGTAAAGATTCCATGAAAGATGACTCGTAGATTATGGAGAAGGTAAACTGTGCAATTGGAAAACATCCCTAAAAATAAAGACACTTAAAATATTGATCAACAACAGCATATTTTATAACTCTAAGGAAAGGAAAAAAATACTGTTAATATACACATCAGTCTCGCTAGTGTAGAAAAGTGAAGAAGAGATTAGGTATTTGAATTAAAATTTGTCCTTGTCTTAAAAATACTCAAAAATATAGATAAGCAGGAATACAAACTATTCTCTGAAGGAAAAAAGATTAGCATTACTGATGACGAACAGACTGAGCCATTCACAAACATGTTACTGTACAACACACTGCGTGCGAGGAAGACACAGAAAACAATTGTTAAACCCCAGGGACAAGAAGACTAATTGGGGGTTACTACACACACACACACACACACACACACACACACACACACACACACACACACACACATATGCAGCCCCCCCACACACACATCAGTCAATTTGCATTCGAGGTGACGTGAAAAAACAGATTAAAGGCAGAAATTATGTGAACGCGAAAATGAACTTGTGTGTTAAAAGGCTCGCCGGCTCGCAGGGTTTGACAGCAAGTGAAAAAACAATGATAATGTAATCTGATCAACGCGAGTGTTTTGTGCCTCGAGAGCATTACCGACGCTTACTAATCTACGCGTTTTTTTTCTCAACAAAATCATGTTATGCTGCGTAAAGGCGCGTTTTGAAAAGGTCGAAAGTGATGAGCTGAACGGAAAAAAATAACATAATGGCTCTTGATCTGAAAGCAATTATTTTTCGTCCACTATTGAACGTATCTGTAGAGGTAAAGGTGCAAAGAAAAAAGAATGAGGAGGAGGAGGAGGTGAAGAGAAAGAAAGCCTCAGGCTCACTGACTGAGTGAGGTCATGTTTTGTTATTTTGTGCCATAAGCTGTCGCCTATTATATGTTTGAAGATGCCCTAAACTTAACCTAACTTAACAAAACAACCATACCATACGTCTTGACTCAGGAAAATGATCTTCTCTTCCTTACTAAACGAGACTTTCTATATAACACAGTGACGGCTTTCTTCGTTATTTTATGCTATAGGTGTCTGGATACCACGTGTTTGAAAGTTCCTTAAATTTAACCTAACCTTTTGGAAATACAGTGTTTGTTGCTTAAAACTTTTTAAGTTTTTAAGTTATATTTACCAAAACTGGTTTGTTTAGTAAGGCAAATACACGTGTGAAATTTTTTTAAATTCCAATAAACTCCCCAAATTTTTCGGCCCTGAAAATTCCCGGAAACCAGGGATGGCCCGAAGGGAATGCAGTTGGGGGGGGGGGGTAAGGTAAACTATGACCAACTCAGTCATTTTATGACCAACTCCAAACTGGCGAGCGAAGCGAAATCATCAAGGGGGGCTTTTTAAAACTCACCTTTTTTAGGGGCATTTTTAAGGCCTAAGTAGGGACATTTATGAGTCTCAGATGCTTTTCATTTGCATTTAAGAGTATAATAATTTTGGTCATGGGGGCGGCTGCTCTCCCAGGGTCATTAAGTCATTCTGCGTACCCTTGTCTAAAGTGTCATTTGTTGATATTGTTACTGTTGTGTTGCTGCCACTGCCAGTAATGGCTTATGGCTCAAGGGGTTTGTCGTTAGTGGAGCAGGTGAACTTGCTCCGGAGTTGAGGCTCCGGCTGGACCATCCCTGCTCTCCGAATGGACCCTGATCTGATCCCTTCCCACTGTTCCCAGGGCTTCCCTCCTGGACCATCACTCTCTTAAATAAAAAGAAAAAAAAACTTAAACTTTTATTTGACCATCTGAGGTGACCTCAGATGGTCAAATAAAAGCAGTGAGGTGGGTGAGTGGTGAGCGTGTTGTGGTTACGTTCTCGGGGTGCCGAGTTCCAGCCCTACTACAGTCTACAGGCAAACCCTTATTCACTGCCGAGTGTCTTAAAGCTATCCACATGTCACCATCTACTCCACCTGGAGCACATAATGTGCATGGAAGGATTTGGAGGATCACCCAAACATAGCCAGCGCTAACCCCTGCAGGAGGCTGGTTCAAGAGTGATGATACTGAGCCAGTATACAGTTCCGGATAACGCAGTCGGGCCATCCATGCTCCCTGATCCCTCCCCGCCTGTGGCCATTCCTGCCTAAAAAAAAAAAAAAAAAAAAAAAAAAAAAAAAATAAAATTTTTGACCAACTCACTAGGACTTTTTGACCAACTCCGACCAAACATTGGGGGGGGGTGACCCCACCCCACCCACCCCCGCTCGGGCCATCCCTGCCGGAAACCTTCCATGGAAAGTTTCTATTTTACCGGAAACTTTCCCACCCTTTGCAACCCTACCCACTAGTCTGTTTAAGTGGAAATCCTATACTTTTTATTGAATTCTGCGTTTATCCCCTTTGTCTGTTAAATCCAGGCAGTGGTCAATATCAAATACGTCTTTATATGCGTCACCTCGGGTCCGGGGTGTTTGTGTTGTATCGGTATTTATATGCCAACTCACAAGCACGTTTATCACATTAACTGAAGACAGACAGATAGACACAGACAGACAGTTAAATAGATATACAGTGAAATTGATAGTTAACTGTTCTGGGCGGATAAATGGCAGATGGAGTTCAATGTAAGGAAGTGCAGTATTCTGAGTGTAGGTAGGAACAACCCCTCTCACAACTATTGCTTAAATGACACTCTCATAAGCAGGTCTGGGTGCGAGAGAGATGTAGAGGTCTTAGTGAGCTCTGATCCTCGTCCAAGGGCACAATGCATTCAAGCTAGAAATCGAGCAAATAGGGTACTGGGATTTATTTCAAGGAGCGTAAGCAACAGAAGCGCCGAAGTCTTCCTCATTTAGCATTAGTTAGACCTCATCTTGACTATGCGGTTCAGTTCTGGTCACCTTACTATAGAATGGATATCAAAATGTTAGAATCAGTGCAGAGGAGGATGATTAAGATGATTCAGGGGTTGAGAAACTTGCCATACGAGGAAAGACTCAAACAGTTAAAACTGCATTCTCTAGAAAGGCGAAAGGTGCGTGGAGACATGATCGAGGTTTATAAATGGATGAAGGGCTTTAATAAGGGAGACATTCATAAGGTTTTGTTGGTAAGAGAACCGGGTAGGACACGAAGTAACGGGTTTAAACTGGATAACTTCAGATTCAACAGGGACATAGGCAAAAATTGGTTTACTAACAGGGTGGTGGATGAGTGGAATAGGCTTAGCAGTCATGTGGTGAGTGCCAATACAATTGTCACATTCAAAAATAGACTAGATAAATTCATGGACAGCGATATTAGGTGGGGTTAGATACACGGGAGCTTAGGGTCAAAGGAGCTGCCTTGTATAGCCCTACCGGCCTCTTGTAGACTCCTGCGTTCTTATGTTTTTATGTTCTTATAGTAATTAGTTGTAATCTTATTTCATTACTTTATTCTTTATACGTCATTCATTTTTTACTCATGCATTTTTTTTTGCATTGCCATTCACATTTGGTTCATTCAGTTATTCGTTCATATATTAATTATTCAGTAATTCGTGTATTCCTGTATTTGTTGCTCTGTTTTAATATTCTGACTTACGACGTAATATATTATTTTTTCCCTTTGCAGGCTTCCGGCGGAGGGGAGGAGGTGAGTTGCAACAGTGGCGGCCGTGTTTATGTGTGGGAGGGAGGAAGAGAGAGAGAGAGAGAGAGAGAGAGAGAGAGAGAGAGAGAGAGAGAGAGAGAGAGAGAGAGAGAGAGAGAGAGAGAGAGAGAGAGAGAGAGAGAGAGAGAGAGAGAGAGAGAGAGAGAGAGAGAGAGAGAGAGAGAGAGAGAGAGAGAGAGAGAGAGAGAGAGAGAGAGAGAGAGAGAGAGAGAGCGCGTTAATGGATAAGAAAATTTCGAAAACGAGGTAAAATCAGTGTTTGGACTGGGCGCGGCGGAGAAAAAACTCTCACTGCTTGAACTGGAATGCGAGAATCGAATGTTTTTTTTCATTTAATCTTTTTTTTCCACTTTCCGGAATTTTCTTTGTAACATTTTATGGCGTCAACTTTTTTCTCTAATGATTTTGATTTTTTTTATTAAAGCCCTTTCTTTCAATTGCTTTTTTTTTGTCCTATTTTCTACGGATTTTATCTTTCAATTCTTTCTTTTATTTTCCTGTTACCTTATTTTTTCTTTTCATTTTCAATTATTTTCATATTTTTCTTTTGCTATTTTTTGTTTTGTGTTTTTTCATATTGTTTTCCCTACTAACCATTTTCCTTCTCCTGTGTCACCTCCAATTCTTCATGTTACACCCCTTCTTCCTCTTTTACCTCCTCCTCTTCCTCATTCTTCCCCTCCACCATTTCATCCTCTTTCTCCTCTGCACGCTCTTAGAGAAAATGTTTTCATCTGTTCCGTGGGTCACTGTTGTCCTGACGAACTTAGGATATTAATCAAGCAGGCAACCTCATTATAAACAAAAGAAGACACTCTATTGCCTGCCTTTCTATGTTGCGAAGTTTCCATGTTTCTTCATCTTTTTCTTCCTACACCTCCTCCTTCTCCTCCTCCTGCTATTACCACTCAGCTTCCTTTCACGAGGTCGTTCAGGAGAGATAATTTGTCGCACTTCCCCGTTTTATTTTATACCATTCTTTTCTCTCTCTCTCTCTCTCTCTCTCTCTCTCTCTCTCTCTCTCTCTCTCTCTCTCTCTCTCTCTCTCTCTCTCTCTCTCTCTCTCTCTCTCTCTCTCTCTTATTTAAACATACGTATATATTTACAAAGACCCAAAGGTGCACTGCCGTGTGCTGCCTATTCAAAGGGCATAGTCTCTATGAGAGGAAAAATATCTAAAGATAAAAACATACATTATATACATATATCCACACTGCATATATATATATATATATATATATATATATATATATATATATATATATATATATATATATATATATATATATATATATATATATATATATATATATATATATATATATATATATATATATATATATATATATATATATATATATAGATATATAAACACACTGCACTGTCATGAAGCTTGGGAAGTACTGTTTATTTAAATTAAAGCTGATAAGATGATTTAAAGTATATGAATAAAGTATACTATTTAAGAGGTTGTCTCTCTGAAGGATAATTACAATAAAAAAATAGGTAGAAAAGGGTTGAATTATGGCCGCTGCGAGAAACAAAGAAGGAAAATTAAAAACTAGTCCTAAAATACCCCTGATAAAAAATATGCCTGGAGGAATATTATGCTGATGAGCGGAAACTGTCTCCTGAAAACAGGCGACGACCACGACACACAGACAGATGCCAGGCAGACATGTGTGTGTGTGTGTGTGTGTGAGAGAGAGAGAGAGAGAGAGAGAGAGAGAGAGAGAGAGAGAGAGAGAGAGAGAGAGAGAGAGAGAGAGAGAGAGAGAGAGAGAGAGAGAGAGAGAGAGAGAGAGAGAGAGAGAGAGAGAGAGAGAGAGAGAGAGAGAGAGAGAGAGAGAGAGAGAGAAAGAAAAGAGAGTGGAGGAGTTGAAATAGAATCAAACAACAGGGAGATGATCAAAATGAAAAAAAAATAGAGAATACAGTGTCAGCCATAACATTCTACTTAGAAAATGTAACAAATTAGGAATCGATATATTATGGTTTAAAGATTATTTGTGTAACAGGACTCAGTCTGCGAATTGGAGGAAATTTGTCCTCTACACTAGAAGTATCTTTTGGAGTCCCACAAGGATCTATTCTCGGCCCTTTGCTATTTAACGTTTACGTAAATGACCTGTCATAAGAAATTAAAGAATGTTTTATTATACAATATGCTGACGACACACAATTCATTCATACTGGAAATACTGAAAATCTAACTGAATTAATTCTTAGTACAGAATAGACGTTAGAAAAAAATTAAAATTATTTTAACAGGGACTCAATGAATATTTCTAGGCACAAGAGCTCTGATATCACGAATATCGGATAACACCACAATTAAAGTAGGGGGTGCCTTAGTTAAACCTTGCCAAAATGTCAAAAACTTGGGGCTACATTTCGACAGTAACATGTTGTTTGATATGCACGTGACAGAAATTGGTAAAAAAGTATCTGGCATGCTTATGTACATCAATCGTTTTCAAGACTTGCTCAGCAGAGAAGCCAGGCTAATAGTGGTTCAGACACTTGCTTTAAGTCACCTTAACTATGGGATAACTGTTTGGGGCACCACAAATATCACACAGCTGAATAGGGTTCAGAAGCTACAGAATTTTGCTGCAAAAGTGGTTACTGAGGGAGCCAAGTTTGATCATGTTAGCCCACTCTTAAAGGAACTTCAATTGCCAAATATTGAGCAGAAGTGTATTTTTGAACAGTGCATCATAGTATTCAAAGCACTAAAGAATCATTTTCCTGAATGGCTATTCTCCTCTCCACAAGTAGGACAAATAGTTGACACAAACACAAGACAACAAAATCTCCTCTATGTACCAAAAACACATACTGACATCGGGTCCCGATCTATCACAGCCAGAGGGCCAAAACAATGGAATAACCTCCCCACAAAAGTAGAGAATTGTCGCAGTTTGCATACCTTTAAGGTCAATCTGAAGAAACACCTCTCTCAAGATAGCACAGGAAACTAATTATACTGATTACTCTTATTACATTTTATCATATAATGTTTTGCATGATGTCCTAGATATTAATTAGTCCACACTTTATTTTTAGCAGCAATTATATTCTAGTTATATTTTAAGGATTATCTGTAAATTTGATCGTACTCCATATACCGTGTTCAATAGTTTTAAGCCAGTAAAGAATAACCATTGTATAAATGGAAATAAAGTTTCTGATTCGGATTCGGATTCGGATATTCTCTCTCTCTCTCTCTCTCTCTCTCTCTCTCTCTCTCTCTCTCTCTCACACCGAATAGCACGCCCTAGGAAGACACAAATACTCTTTCACGAAGATTTGCTGCCCAGAACACACGAGGGAATTCGAAAGCCAGAATGAGGAGGAGGAGGAGGAAAAGCAATACCAAGGTAGCGAGGTAGAGTAAGAAGAGAAGGAAGACTTGAAAATGAGGTTAGGAAATGAGAAGGAAGAGGAGGAAGACTAGCAAGAAGAAGAAGAAGAAAAAAAAAAAGAGGAAAAAAAGAAAACAAAAGGAAGAAGAGGAGCAGGTCAAGAAAAAGTGAACTAGCAGGAGAAAAGAGAAGAAAAAATGGAAACATGGATGTTGATGATGATGATGAGGAGGAGGAGGAGGTGGAGGAAGTAAAGTGAAAGAAAAATGGAAATAATGCAAAACCAGAAGAAGTGGAAAGAAAAGAACAAAAACGACGAGCCCGAGGCGTAGAATTGAAAGTAAGAGGTGGAGGAGGAGGAGGATGTGGGGGCGATGATGTCGAGGTGCTGTAAGAGAAGGAAGTGGAAGAGGATAATGAGGAGGAAGAAGATTATGGTTACAGAGGAATGTTAAACCGGGAAGCAAAAGAGGAGGAGAAGGAGAGGAAGGAGGAGGATGAAGATTATGCTCTGTAGTAAGAAGAGGAGGAAGAGGAGATGCCTGATGAAAGGGTGTGATGAAAGGAAAGGAGAAAGGGTAATAAGAGGAGAAGAGAGGAGGAAGGAGAAGAGGAGGAAGAGGAAGAGGAGGTGTGCGTAGGTGAGACAGAGGTTTTTGGAAGAGGTAAAGAAAAAGGAAAACATGGATACTCAAAGATAAAAAGAAAAAGAAAAAGAGGAAGAAGAAAAAGAAGAAAAGGAAAAAAATGAGTAAAAGATAACAACAAAAGATAAATATTTGGAAGTGTAAAGAAAAAGTGTGAGAATTAAAGAGACGAAGAGGAGGATGAAAGATACAAAGGCGTGAGAGAAGAGAGAGTGAGAAGCAAGGAAGAATAGAGTCAAGGAGGAGGAGGAGAAGGAGAAGGAAGAGGAGGAGGAGGAGGAGGAGGAGGAGGAGGAGGAGGAGGAGGAGGAGGAGGAGGAGGAGGAGGAGGAGGAGGAGCCTGGAGTCAACACTGCTTTGAAACATTTGGCATAAACATTCTCTCTCTCTCTCTCTCTCTCTCTCTCTCTCTCTCTCTCTCTCTCTCTCTCTCTCTCTCTCTCATCTCCTCCTCCTCATAGCTTCTATATTGTCAGGTAACTCATGTTCCTTCCAAAAATATTCTTCTCACCTCCTCCTCCTCCTCCTCCTCCTCTTCTTCCTCCTCCTAGCTTCTATACTGTTAGGTAACTCATGTTCCTTCCAAAAATATTCTTCTCACCTCCTCCTCCTCTTCCTCTTCCTCATCTTCCTCTGCCTCATCTTTCTCTTCCTCCTTTTCCTCCTCCTCCCGTTCCTTCTCCTATCCTCACTTTTTTTCCGGCCCTCAACACAAATCCCCACTCTCCGTCGTGTTTAGTTTTGTTTCCCATTCAAACACTCGTCAACGCGTGTGGAGAATGAGATATAAAGAGACGGGAAGAAGAAAAGGAAAGGATGAGGTGAATTTTTAGTTGAGTGTAAAAAACGACTGGAAAAATAGGAGAGGATGAGGCGCAGATTCTGGTGATAGTTTTATGAGGACGGGAAGAAGAAAGGAAAGGATGAGGCGAAGTATTAGTTGGAAAATAGTGTTAAGAAGACGGGAAGAAGATACGGAGAGGATATGAGGCCAAATGTGTGTGAAGGGAAACCATGCCACCAAATGTTTAGAAGAGGCAAGAGATATTCACAGTGTGTGGGAAGGGAAATGATGTGATGATCCTGAAGAAAGAACTGGGAAGACGTGAAACGAGAAGAAACTGGAGAAATAAATGGAAAAATATAAGAAGAGAAGAAATGGGAGAAAAAATGAATGATCAGAAGAAATAAAATATCAAACGAAAAAAATGAGACAAGAGGAGATGATAGAACTGGGAAGATCTGAGAGATGGGAGAATATGAAGGACGAGAAGAAATGAAAACAAGAAAAAGTGAACGAAAGAAATGAGGAAAATTAAAGACTAGAATGAGTGACAGGCTACGACAAACAGGAGAAGAAATTGAGAGGAAATTAAGATTAAAGACAGAAAAGAGATATGTGGCGAAGAATTGAATAAAAGTAATGCAAAGATATTATTAAAGAAAAGAGGAAATGAGAGAAGAAATGAAAGAAAGTAGAATTGAAAGACAAAAACTCCCACTCTTAATCCATTCATTCCTTCGCCAACTCCTCCTTCCTCTCTCTTTCCTCCTCCTCTCTCTTTCCTCCATTCTTTCCATTTCATCAAATCATATTAGGCGTGGCCGGCGGGATTAGCGATGTGCCTCATTATCGCCGCCACCCTCTCTCCCTCATATTGTAAACTATTAACTGATTCTAAATGAGTTATAACTACTGTTTACATTTGATTATATGCTGCAATCATGTAATTCTATGAAGGATTCGTCTTTTGAGGGCAAAACAACGAGTTTGCACACATTCCTATACGTTGTGGCATCGTGGCTGGCGCGACGATGTCACGGTGACGAGGACACCACGCCGGTCAGGCCAAGGAACCCAGACACAGAATTATCTCATGGGTGGTGCAGGGATTACGTCAAAACATGATAATTTACGATTGAAAAATTAGTGAGTGGGGGAAGGAGGGAGGGAGAGTGAGTGATGAGGAGTTAGGGAGGGAGAGCAAGTGCTAAAGGGAGAAATGGCAGCACAGTTGTTTGACACAGTCACGCCTAAAGTGACTTGATACAAGGAAAGACTACAGTACTGATACTCGCAGAACTACATGGACAGGACACTCTGCGCCGAGGGAAAGTAATCAGCTGGGTGGGGCGTTACGCGGTCACGTGTTACTCCGCGTCGGGGTCTCAGACTCAGCAGGCAGACTCCTCCTCCTGTGTGCGATGTTGTGTCAAGGGTTACACGGCGTGGGGGGGCTGAGCGTGGCGCCAGGCGGGGACGTGAAGCACTGAGGGCGAGGGTGGGGCCAAGGTAAAGGGAGGCAAGCCAGGTATTCTCACGTGGGGGGCGCAGGACCAAAATTGGTGTGGACTGCGCAGACAAACCGTGGCGTCACAATCTAGACGTGGAAAAGTTATGATTGTTGCGGGGACTTCAGGCTTGACCCAGCCACCGGCTAGAGGATGGATGTCTGAGCGGTCCGCTTTCTGTGATATGGGAAACTCTTATTTAGTATGCCTTCGTGCTGCATTGTTCGTGGGTGCAGATCCCTGCATCCCAAAGGGACCACACTGCTTTTTTCAGTCTCCCAAAAGATGAAGTTACAAATAATACACTTTTTGGCTTAGTTCTTTATCAGATCCTAAGCTAATTCAACAGTTTAGTATTGTGTATAATTTCATTAGGCATATATTGTACATAGATAAATCATAAGGCTGTACCCTCATTACATACGTAGCACAACGGAAGCTGCCAAGCTGTAGAGGGGAGGAGTTCATTGAGCTTAGCTGCACTGGGCACCATGGTCTATACCCAAGACTTATTACCGGTGAACAAATACTTTAAAGAGGAATGGGAACCCATTATTATATGTGAATGCACATGCCCTATAGTCATTCTTATTATTATATGAGTGAATTGTCCTAACACACCAGGGAATATTAATGCAGAGGGCACTAAAACAGTACTGGAAATGCATTCCAGGATCAGAACCTACTTAGACATGCAACGGACTACATTACATCAGGATACCTTTAAATTCTCTCTCTCTCTCTCTCTCTCTCTCGTTCTTGTCAAGGCAGTGACGTCACTTAGAATGCGCAGAGAGAGGTGGGGTGGGGGGATCGAGACTACCTGTTTTCTTCTACCAATGGTGGGGCAGCAGGCGTGGCGGGACAGCAGGACGCCGAGGGTGGGGTGAGTGTGGAGTGTTTGTTAGGGTTGTGTGGGGTGAGGGGGAGGTGGTGGAGTGAAGAAAGGTAGGGGAAGGAAGAAGGGGTGCGAGTGGTAGGTAAGGAGCAGGTGATGAGGGGGGGAAGGGGGGGGAGGGGTAAAGGGGTGCGAGTGGTAGGTAAGGAGCAGGTGATGAGGGGGGGAAGGGGGGGGAGGGGTAAAGGGGATACGAGTGGTAGGTAAGGATGATGATGATGAGAGGTTAAGAGTGAAGAGTATAATTATATGGCATGATTATTGCTGCGGTTATTGTTTTTTGTTATTTTTGTTAGGTATGTTACCGTAGTAATGGTAGTGGTAATAGTAGCTGCTCTTTTTATTTGTGTTCATTTTGTTTTCGTTCCATGTCTTTAGAGTAATGAGGAGGAGGCGGCTAAGAAAATGAAGGAAAAGGGGAGGAAAGTGAGTGGACGGGAAATGAGGAGTGGGGAGGGAGGGGGAGAGGGTGGAATAAAGTGCCCGTTATCTTGTTACTGTTGTTGTTGTTGATTTTACTGTATGTTATTTTATTTAGCTTATCAAGGTATCAAGGAAGAGGAGAAAGATGGGGGTGGGAGGAGGAGAGAGGGGGGTATGGAAAGGGCCCATTATGGTTCATCTTAATTATTAAAACTGCCACTGCTGCTGCTTTACACACACACACACACACACACACACACACACACTACTGGCACAGCGTGTTGCCAGGTCAGCCACAGGCGGATCCTAACACACTGGGTACTACTGATCCTGTTTGAAGCTCCGAAAAGTTCTGACTTCCTTGTTGGTTCATGTGCCCCGAAGCCTCGCCTCTGTGTTCGAATCTGGTTCATAGGGAGTTGGATTCAATCACTGCCTCTCGTCTGCTTTCGCGGCTCACTGAAGTTGTTGTTTTTTAATTAAGCGTAACGAGTAAAATGATTATAATGGTAAAATGTAGGAATGAAATTGTTAGTATTGTAAGAGATTAATCAGGTACAGATTGAGGAGTGCGGACACCATGAGCCGCCTGTCCAGCAGCCCCCAGACACCTGAGACGCCGGGGAGAAAGTGAAAGTGACGTGAGAGAAGGAGAAAGAGCACGAAAAACATCGATTATAGGAACAGAGGGACAGAGGTAGTGTAATGTAAATAGTAGTAGACAGTATAGTGATAGTAGATAGTAGTGACCTCAATGATTTTATTATTACAGTACCGTACTGTTATTAGCAGTGTTTAGCGGGCTTTTTTGTTTTCGTTTATTTTTGCATTTGAGTTGCTTCTTTTAACGCAAAAACTTACAACTATTGTTACTGTTTCGTTCATGATGCTGTTACCACGTGTTGCATTATGTTTACTCTCGTTACTATAATTGTGCTTGTTATTGCACCTTACACGTATTAGCTTTATTAGCCTGCTGCTGTGAATGTGGCAGAATGAAATATTATACTTGAGCGTTTCTTTGTACTGAACCGACTAGCTAATATTTATTTTATTGTTTATGTAATGTTTAGAGATTGAAAGAAAGGTGTGACAAGAGATGAGAAGAGGAAGAGAAACAGTATGACGAAGAGGTGAAGCAGGGGGAAGAGGAGAGAGAGGAGGAGGAGGAGGAGGAGGAAGGGAGAATAAACTATATAGACATAGTAGGTCGCTAAAATGGCACCGTAGAGAGAGAGAGAGAGAGAGAGAGAGAGAGAGAGAGAGAGAGAGAGAGAGAGAGAGAGAGAGAGAGAGAGAGAGAGAGAGAGAGAACCGTCGCCCACAGGAGGTATTTGTATCATTGCCACGCCCACCGCCTCAGGTTACAAGCTTTTGCCTGGAGGAGGAGGAGGAAATGAGATTAAAAGGAGATATAACATAAATGGTCGTCTGGTATTTAAAATAAAGTAAAATAGGAGGAGGAGGAGGAGGAGGAGAATAATGAAGATTTAATGATGGCAGAAGATTAGGAAAAGAATGTAATGCGGAGAGAATGTCGTTGTTGTTATTTTTTATTTACAGTAAAGGAAGCAGCTCAAGGCCTGAAATAAATGAGAAAAAATGAAAATGAAAAAGAAAATATTGAAAAAGAAGGAAAATGAATTAAGATAAACATGAAACGAAGGAGTAACAACTAAAGAGGGATGAAGAAGATGAAGAAAAGTATTGACAAAAAGGGAGGAGGAGGAGGAGGAAATAAAAGAGGATCACAGTGAGAGGTTACTGTATGTAGAGATGAAAGGGAATCTTTTAAAAGAAATACACAAAAAGGTGGATAAGATAAGCAAATTTATTATAGAGCATAAATAACAACAGAATACAACATACGTGGAGATGGAATAGGAAAAGTAGAAGGAGTAGAAGGGTGGGGGTGTAGATAGATAGATAGATAGATATTGGTAATAACAACAATATCAACTGATTAAAGAATTACGAAAGCATTATACCTATTAATATCGTCTCTCTCTCTCTCTCAATAGACAGTGAGGGAAATCAGAAACAAAGAGGGCAACGCATGCCGCGCCAAAACACTCGGCCGGCTCCTGCCATCCCAGACTCGACAAACGCAGCCTTTGCGCCGTCACGGTGCTTACGATTAATTTAATATTCCCGTCTGGAGTTGTTCTGCGTTGTCTGGAGTTCCCGCCCTTCCCCGCCTCGGCGGTGCTGGGGAGCGTCAGGGGGCCCAAGGTCTCCCTGGCGAGCGTCGCGGGGCTCAGGGGTTCTGGCAGGGCGTCTTGGCTCCCTCGGGGCGTCCATGGCGGTGCCGTACATCCCGAGTGTCCAGGGGCGGGGGGAGGGGAGTGCGTTTGCTGTTATGTGTTGGTATGGGCGGGTCTCTTCTGGGGTGAAGGAGACTCATTCGTATCAGCACACAGCACCAAGGAAGGGCGATTTCAGAACAACTCCACGACAGGAATATTACAGGTGAAAAACACCGAAAATAAGGAAATAAACTAAAAGAACATCAGAAATAGGATAATACAGGAGAGGAATTCCAGGAAACAGATAACATAGAAGCACAGATGAGAAAAGGGAAAAAAATAAAGCACAAACACAGGAAAATCCAGCATGAAGGCCTTTGGTGTGGTATATTGGTATGGGTGAGTCTTCCCTGGGGTGAAGGAGACCCCTGTAGCAAGATACGGCACCAGGTAGAGGCGATGTAGATACTCTACACAACACTGTCACACGACAAATAAAGAAAAATAACACCGGAGACAGGATAATACAGAAAAGGAATGCCAGAAAAAAAATCCGATACAAAACACAAAATTAGCAAAACGAACAACAAGGATTAAGGACTTTGGTGTTGTATGTTGGTACGGGCGAGGCTTCTCTGGGGTGAAGGAGACGCGTCTGTAACAGGATACGGCACCAAGAAAAGCCGATATACAGTAGAAACAACACCAAAAATATGAAAATGAAGAGAGAAAACCAGCACAATGAAAATACAGAAAAAAACACCAGAGAGAAACACAACATCTTAAAAAGGAAAACCACATTTTCGGCTCACAATGGGATGCTGACCCTGACTTAATTGTCGGGGTGGGATGCTGACCCCAGCTTGAATGTTGGGGTGGGATGCTGACCCTGACTTAACTGTCAGGGTGGGATGCTGACCCTGACGTAAATGTCGGGGTGGGATATTGACCTTTAAAGGAAGGAAAATGAGTTGTTGCGATGTCGTAGTTTTACTAACAAAAGAATCGACTTTTTGAGAACGAAGAAAGGATAACGAGTTATTGCGACGTGTTTTTATCGACAAAGGAATCGACGTTTTGGAAACAAGGAAAGGAAAATATGTTTTTGAGTTGGTTTAGTTTTATCGACAAAGGAATCAGAATTTTGGGAACAAAGAAAGGATAACGAGTTATTGCGACGTGTTTTTATCGACAAAGGAATCGACGTTTGGAAACAAAGAAAGGAAAATATGTTTTTGAGTTAGTTTAGTTTTATCGATAAAGGAATCAATATTTCGGGAACGAAGTAAGGATAACGAGCTATTATGACATGTTTTATCGACAAAGGAATCAACATTTTGGAAACAGAGAAAGGATAACGATTTATTATGACATGTTTTATCGACAAAGGAATCAACATTTTGGAAACAAAGAAAATATAACGAGTTATTGTGACGTGTTTTTTTCGACACAGGAATCAACATTTTGGGAGCAAAGAAAATATAACGAGTTATTATGACGTGTTTTTATCGACACAGGAATCAACATTTTCGGAACGAAGAAAGGATAACGAGTTATTGTGACGTGTTTTTATCGACACAGGAATCAACATTTTGGAAAGAAAGAAAATGGCTTCATAAGACTGATAGAAATAATCAGTGTAAACAAACAAGGAGTAATGCAAAAAAAAAATCATTTAAATAAAAAATAAAAATTGATTTGAATAAAAATAAAAAAAACTATTTAAATCAAATAAATCGATTTATTTTTCAAAAAAAATCATGATTTTTTCCAACCCTGCCTGCGCGGCGTTGAGTTGTGAAAATGTAACTCGTGACCTGTGAAGAGTTTTGTGAGAGATGGAAGTTTGTGATTTTAATGTTGATTTTATTTACTTTTTATATTATGATTTTTTAATTCCTATTTATCGCTTCGGCTCCTTACCTCTCTCATATTCATCTCCCTCCTTCTTCTCCTCCTCCTCCACTTCTTTCTTTTCCTCCTCCTCTTTCTCCTCTTCCTCCTTCATCCTTATCAAGTTGGTTGCACATTTCCCTCACGTGTGTCTTCCTCCTTCTCCCGCTCCCTTTCCTCCTCCGACCTTTCACTTCCTCTCCCGTCCTCCTCCCTTCCTCTTCCTCTCCCGCCGTACGCAGATGGACTAGCAATATTACTCGCTCCCAGACTTTGTGTTGAAATCTTTTTCGCGGATCTTTCTCTGCACAATGATTCATCGGGCCAGCCGTTGACCCCCCCTCTCTCTCTCTCTGCACTATTGTCACCAAAACTATATATACGTTTCTTTTGTGTGAGTGTGTGTGTACCAAACTTTTTTTACAACAAAGGAGGCAGCTCAAGGGCACAAAAGAAAACAATAATAAAAAAGCCCGCTACTGCTGCTCCTAAAAAATAATTAAAAGAGGTGGCCGAAAGAAAGATCAATTTCGGGAGGAGAGGTGTCCTGATACCCTCCTCTTGAAAGAGTTCAAGTCGTAGGCAGGAGGAAATACAGATGAAGGAAGACTGTTCCAGAGTTTATCAGCGTGAGGGATGAAAGAGTGAAGATGCTGGTTAACTCTTGCATAAGGGGTTTGGACAGTATAGGGATGAGCATTGAGTAGAAAGTCGTGTGCAGCGGGGCCGCGGGAGGGGGGGGAGGCATGCAGTTAGGAAGTTCAGAAGACCAGTCAGCGTGGAAATATCGATAGAAGATAGAAAGAGAGGCAACATCGCGGCGGAATTTAACAGGTAGAAGGCTATCAGTAGGAGGAGGAGAGCTAATGAGACGAAGAGCCTTAGACTCCACTCTGTCCTGAAGAGCTGTGTGAGTGGAGCCCCCCCACACGTGAGATGCATATTCCATACGAGGGCGGACAAGGTCCCTGTATATGGATAGCATCTGCGCGGGGGAGAAGAAGTGGCGGAGACGATACAGAACGCCCAACCTCGAGGAAGCGGATTTAGCAAGAGAGGAGATATGAAGTTTCCAGTTGAGATTTTGAGTTAAGGATAGACCGAGGATGTATAGTGTTGAAGAAGGTGACAGCTGGGTGTTGTCGAAGAATAGGGGATAGGTGTTTGGAAGATTGTGTCGAGTTGATAGGTGGAGAAATTGAGTTTTTGAGGCATTGAAGGACACAAGGATCCTTCTGCCCCAATCGGAAATGATAGCAAGATCTGAGGTTAAGCGTTCTGCAGCCTCCTGTCTGGAGTCGTGTACTTCCTGTTGTGATGGTCTTCTATTGAAAGAAGTTGAATAATGCAGAGTGGAGTCGTCGGCGTATAAGTGGACAGGACAGTTTGTTATGGAAAGAAGATCATTGATGAATAACAGGAAGAGAGTGGGTGATAGGACAGAGCCCTGTGGAACGCCACTGTTGATAGGTTTAGGGGAAGAGCAGTGACCGTCTACCACCGCAGAGATAGAACGGCCGGTAAGGAAACTGGAGATAAAGGAACAGAAAGAGGATAGAATCCGAAAGAGGGCAGTTTAGAAAGCAAAGACTGGTGCCAGACTCTATCGAAGGCTTTCGATAGGACTAGCGCAACAGAGAAAGTTTCACCGAAACGGCTAAGAGAGGATGACCAAGAGTCAGTTAAGAGAGAAAGAAGATCGCCAGTAGAACGCCCCTTGCGGAATCCACACTGGCGATCAGATAGAAGGTTAGAAGTGGAAAGTTGCTTTTGAATCTTCCGGTTAAGGATTGATTCAAAAGCTAAAGATAGACATGAAAGTAAAGCTATAGGGCTGTAGTCTGAGGGATTGGAACGGTCACCCTTCTTAGGCACAGGCTGTACAAAGGCATACTTCCAGCAGGAAGGAAATATAGATGTTGATAGGCAGAAAGAAAGAGACGAAAGAGTTTGACCAGGCAGGGTGTCAGCACAGAAGCACAGTTTTTAAGGACAATAAGAGGCACTCCATCAGGTCCATAAGCCTTCTGAGAGTTGAGGCCAGAGAGGGCATAGAAAACATCATTTGGACGTATCTTAATAACGGGCATAAAGGAGTCAGAGGGGGGATGAATAGGAGGAATATGCCCAGAATCGTCCAGGGTGGAGTTCTTACAGAAAGTCTGAGCGAAGAGTTCAGCCTTAGAGACAGATGAGACGGCAGTGCTGCCGTCAGGGTTACTGAGAGGAGGGAAAGAGGAAGAAGTGAAATTGGAGGAGATATTTTTGGCTAGATGCCAGAAGTCACGGGAAGAATTAGAAAAAGCAAGGTGTTGACATTTTCTATTTATAAAAGAAGTTTTGGTAAATCGGAGAATAGATTTGGCACGATTCCGGGCTGGAATGTAAAGGTCAAAGTTAGTGGGAGTTCGAAGGCTCTGGAACCTTTTGTGAGCTGCCTCACTATCTTTAATAGCACGAGAACAAGCGTGATTAAACCAAGGCTTCTTAGCATGAGGGGTAGATAAAGTACGTGGAATGTATGCCTCCATTCCAGAGACAATCACCTCTGTGATGCGCAGAGTACACACAGAGGGGTCTCTATCCTGGACGCAGTAATCATTCCACGGGACATCGGAAAGTACATCCTCAGGTCGTCCCTCCGAGCTGAAGCAAATGCCAGAAGCAGCGCCTCTTCGGCGGGTCCAGAGGATGTACAGGAGCGATAGGACAGGATACAAAAATAAGGTTATGATCGGAGGAGCCCAACGTAGAGAACAGTTTGACAGAGTAAGCAGAAGGATTAGAGGTAAGGAAGAGGTCTAGAATGTTGGTCCGGTCTCCAAGACGGTCGGGAATACGAATAAGGTGCTGAACCAACTGCTCTAGGTCGTTGAGGAGAGCAAAGTTGTAGGCTTGCTCACCAGGCTGGTCAGTGAAGGAGGACGAAAGCCAAAGCTGGTGGTGAACATTGAAATCTCCCAAGATGGAGATTTCAGCAAAGGGAGAGTGAGTCAAGATGTGCTCCACTTTAGAGTTCAAATAGTCAATGAATTTTACATAGTTAGTAGAGTTAGGTGAGAGATAAACAGCACATATGTATTTAGTAATAGGATGACAATGAAGTCTTAGCCAGATGGTGGAAAATTCAGAAGAGTCAAGATCGTGGGCACGAGAGCAAGTGATGTAGTTGCGCACGTAGGCGCAACATCCAGCTTTGGATTGAAATTTAGGATAGAGATAGTAGGAGGGAACAGAGTAGAGGTTGCTGTCAGTAGCCTCAGAACCTGTGTTTCGGTGAGGAAGAGAAGGTGGGGTTTAAGGGAGGAGAGATGGTGTTCCACAGAATGAAAATTAGAGCGAAGACCGCGAATGTTGCAGAAATTGATAAGGAGGAGGTTCGAGGAGTTATCAGGACACCTCCCAAGTCGACAGCCAGAAGGGGAGTCCTCCCTGGGGGAATTTATGTCCCCCCCCCAGGCGGGGACTCCGAGGCGGTGTTTTCGTTTCGTTTTTACATACCGTGAATTCTTTATGGGGCATCTCTCTCCGTGGTGTGTGTGTGTGTGTGTGTGTGTGTGTGTGTGTGGCCTGCACTGAGTAATGAACGGAGGCACAACGCGTCCAGCCCCTCAATAAAACACAAGCGGCCGGAGCCTAGTAATTAGCTTTGTGTGTCATCAGTCTGTTAGGTTGTTGTGGGGCTTAAGGTTTTATCTATTAAACCATTACCTTCATTTTTTTTCTTTTTTATTTGTTTACTAATTGTTTCTAGTTTAACGCTCTCTTGTCGTTTTTTATTTACTGTTTTCAGTTTCTGATCGTTTTTTTCATCTGTTTTTACCCATTTTACTGTTTTGTAATTGTTTAGCTGTCTTGACAATTTTCGAGCCGTCAAGCAGTCGTTATTACTCTTACATATCCTCATTTATTTATATATATATATATATATATATATATATATATATATATATATATATATATATATATATATATAAATATATATATATATATATATATATATATATATATATATATATATAAACTCCATCTTTATATATTATTATCTTATTCAATTCCTGTTCTTAGAAATTAGTTCACAATTATTCGTCTGTCAATTCATTTGATGTTGTATGAACTTACTCCGACGATGGTTTCAAGCTCCCCATGGAAATACGAACACTACCCGTTTTCTCCGACACTTATTCGCATTCCCTTACAACAGTTCCTAAAGGTCATAAAGGGTGTGATTCGGGTTGTCATGTGAGTTATTTCACATTCATGGTGCAGAAGCCTTGTCAGACTTTCACTATGGTCATAAAATTACCCATGGAAATACTTACACAACCCCTACAAAACCTTACCAGATGTTTGAGAACACGGGCACCTCCTCTCTGCGTTCCTAATTTGACTGTCTCACACACTTCATTCATTATTATTTTACAACAATGTACAAAGGCCACAAAGGAGACAAGTCGGGTTTTCATAAGTTATCTTCACATTCTTGGTGCAGAAGCCTTGTCATTCCACCCCCAGGCTCTACCAAACGTGGGTGTGCCAGCCCCGAAATGTTTGAAGATATGTAAGGCAAGGCAAGTATAGAGAAGAAATCGTCATACAGGCGGGAGGAAATCACTCGTTGGCAACTCCTACAGCCTTCATGCTCGGCCCCGCCACGTCCTCGTTGTCTGCCCAAACCGACGACTTCACACACCTCACTCCCACCCTGTTTCCTGACCTCAACATTCATTTTTACGAAAAACTGAGACCACCATCATCTTCCTGAGAAAATTCTACATCGCACTAGTATAGACTTGTAATAATATTGTAAAATTACACACACGAAAATCAGAGTTAAATGAAGTAGGGAATAAATATTTTCTTGCACTTATTTCCCTTCAACTCCTTAGTACTCAGCTGGTTTTCGTCGCATCACTTTTTTAAGTACAGATCCTAAATCTGCATGCTTTTCTGCTTCTGATGGTGTAGCGTACGTCCCGGGGTAAAAATATACATAGGCTCAAAATCGCCACCGATCATAAGCCGCGCCGTGACGGCGTTCGTGCGCATCGGCTTTTGTTTACTCAAGTCAGACTCGCCGCTCACCTCAAGCCAAAGAGACTATATACGAAGAGATAGTGGTATGTAGTAATTCCTCGGGCGTGCGGAAGTAGCGCCATCTATTGCAGCCCACCAAAATCGTCACTTTTCAGGGGTCGCTTTACTATTTTGAAGTACCTGCCACAGCACCCTATCCGGCCTTTGTTTTTTTCATTATTGTAAAATGATTTTACTAATGGGGTAAAGAAAAATATATTTGTTCTTATGTTTTATTAGGTATTATCTACACTATATCAATTTGTTATTTTAGGAAAATATGGTGTAGAAAGCATTAATATATATATATATATATATATATATATATATATATATATATATATATATATATATATATATATATATATATATATATATATATATATATATATATATATATATATATGTGTGTGTGTGTGTGTGTGTGTGTGTGTGCAGCAAACATATCCAGTGCTTTAAATGCAAGCAAAGCATACAACATTCTATGCATGCTAAATTACTATAATGCCTTTGCAACTGTGGTAACCCGGATGTCACACTGGTCCTGTGTCCCAGGGTAATGGGTTCCCTAACACCACAGGCTCAAGGGCCAATGTTACGGAGATGAGCACCGAGGCCACGCGCTGCTACTGCGTATGCCCCCAACCGTACCTTTACCTTTTGCAACATGCTCTTAGCTGAGTAAAAATATCATACAAACTGTACAAGTGCCAAATAATGGCAAGCTTTGCATACTGCTTGACAGGGCAGAGAACAAAAGCTTCTAAGCATTACAACTGAAATAAACAATGGGAGACACTCAAAGCCTGTTAACTGAACATGACCCGATTTATAACAGGCAAAACCAACAACGGTGCGTTATATACAATAAAAACTGTATAAAAATGTTGCAAGGCACATCAATATAAGAGTAAGGCATCATAAAACATGCTGAAATACATGATGGAGGACATCAAGAAGGTAACACATGAGTTGTCTTAAATGGAATGCAATAACTTGGTGGTCCTGGGAGACAGGCGAGCCGGGAGGTGAAAATGGAATGTAGGACACGGTATGATCTCACAAGCTCTGACCTTGGTGTCAGGGTCATGAAGATATTAAGCTCAGTAGGCACAACTATGCAGCAGAGGCACATATGATAAAAGCAAATGAGACAAAATAAGGCAACTCATAGTGTAAGAAAATAGCAGGAAAGTTATGCTGCAGTATGTGACACACCAAATTACAGGGCAGAGAGTGATATGTATTTCATAGGCTACATCAGTAAACATGTAGCATTTATTGCAGGAAGCACACATTAAAGTTGGATGTAATAAAATATGTTTTTAGCACACATTAAAGTTGGATGTAATAAAATCATTTAATATGAAACTCCTTGAACTGGCCAACCAAACAAACCACTCTCTGTCCACCCCACCCCCCTCAAAAAAGCATTAATTTTCACAAGGTTTATGAGTCATTAGTCAAGAATATCAACTGCCATTACATTTTGTCAAAAAATATCATACCTATGTGATTATGTATATCATATAAAGCAGAAAAACATTGCATGCTGTAATACAAACAAGATTACTCCTGGAAGCCACATTAATGATGCCAGACATATGATGATAGACACTTAGTGTGATGAAATTACAAGCTGTATTTCACATCATGAAACCAAGCCAAGTGTCACTGCAGCACATATTAGGTAAGGCAGACACCAAAAGCTTGTTACCTGAACAAGATTAAATATAACAGGCAAAATCCACAATAAAGTATTGCATACTGTTGGGTAGGGAAGAGAACAAATGCTTCCAAGCATTACACCTGAAAAATATGTCAGTGGCAGATATTCAAAGCTTGTGAGCTGAACAAGATCTGATTTATAACAGGCAAAACCAACAATGGTGCATTACATGCGATATCTGGCAGGGGATTCCTTGCATTACAACTGGAAAGTGGCAGACACCTAAAGCTTGTTAACTGAACAAGATCTGATTTATAACAGGCAAAACCAACAATGGTACATTACATGTGATATCTGGCAGGGGAGATAAATGATTCCTTGCATTACAACTGGAAAGTGGCAGACACCCAAAGCTTGTTAATTGAACAAGATCTGATTTCTAACAGGCAAGACCAACAATGGTGCATTACTTGCAATATTTGGCAAAGTATATGGAAAAAATTTATTGCCGTAACAAGAGTAATACTAAATAATGGCAAATCCCACGAAGTATCTAATCTTTTGACAAAGCCTGTGCTCTTTGCTGCAGGGCTGTCAAAGTCTGTTTGCTCCAGCCAACATTTACTGAAATACCCCTGAGTCATGAGTGAAGTGTTGAAACTGAAGGCAAGTGAAATACTGTGCTTAGAAATCTATTAGCATTTGGACTTTGATAGTATAAGGCCAGAGCAAACCTCCTCTCTTGTAACCCACATCTCCTACTAGGCTTAGATCTTGGCATCTTGCAGCATGTTGAACCTGACCTTAGAAAAAATCCACCTCTATTGGATCTAAAAAATTGCTGGCTCTAGGCAAAAACTGCCCAGGAGTTGTAACAGCCTGGGCTTTGAGCTGCCTTGCCTCCCGGTGCAGACGGCAGACTGTTGTGTGCAGCAATTTTCACTTTTCATGTCTGAAAATACATGCAAAAATATTTAATCACAATTAATCACAATTCTAAATAATAAAATATGTGCATGTGATTGCATTATTTTCAGTGCTATAAGGACAGTGAATCTAAGCATTGACATTATGTCTGCACGCCAGCCTCGATGGAAGGCTTCACTTAGATTGCCTGACAAGAGTAATATTTTCAGGAGAGATGGGGGAGAGGATACAACTGGAGACTCTTGACAGATATAATGTCAAGATCTAAAAGCACCCATTTTCCATATATATATCTTTATGTTCAGTCCATACTAAAACATTTATCAATGTGTTGCCACACTAAAAATCTAAAAATTCCCTGTTTCTGCAATGTTAGTCATACCTAAGCCCTGCTAAACCATCCAAGTGAAATGAGTTCCGGGGGGCAGCATGAGCCAATACTAAATGGCGCCACTATAAAAAAATTGCCTGCGTCATGATGGGCCTGGGCCAACCGCCAGGTCCCTGAAGAAAACCTACCGGCGCTATAGGCGGTGGAAAAAAAAAAAAAAAAAGATCACATCAGAAGAATGGACAAAGGTTTGTTAGTTTAAAATGGAACAGGATAAACAAGAAACAGGCAGGTATCTGTGGACACTACTGTTACTATCAATTGCCAGCCTATGGCAAAATTTGAACCTATGCTATCAAAAACATAAGACCCATATGCTGATAACTCGACTAATCGTAATGGTACTACAGCCATAGAAACATAATAGAGTTTAAATATATCATTCAAAATGTCAACCTTTTACATACCTTTTTTTTTAGATATGTAGCCTACTGGTGTAACAGTTAAATATTGAACTCAATTTGTATGCAGAGATGTGAGGTATGTTATTAAGCTGTAATGTTTCCAACACATTAGTTGTGATTAAAGCAACACAGAATAGTAACTAAAGAGGATAAATTATCACTGAGAACAAGAGGTTCCTTACTATATTGTGGTGAGCTTGATGGCCGAGTCGAGTTTCCTCCAGCCCCATCAAATTCAAATCCTGTTGCGAGGCAATTTTTAATCAAAGTGAAAATGGATGCAAATGGTCACTAAAACTAGTTATTATACTTGGTGTCACAAAGTCGGGCAAAGAATTTAGGAAGGACTCCTGACTTGGCGTCACTGATGAGGTAAATGATCTCGTGCACTCATTGGGCTATAATATATACATTGTTATAATGTGTATTATTGTCTTGTTACTATATATTACCTACTGATAATGGAAATACATGTCAGGATTAATCATCAAATACAAGGAAAAAAGAATCATGTATGGAAATTGTGAACTTTTAAGTTCATGTAACAAACAAAGTTTATTATACACAAAAAGGTTGGATACTTCAGATGTAAAAGATTTTTGGATATAACATCACCCCCTTCCTCCATATTGGTTCTTTAAAGCAAGGGTTGACTACAGCTGATTATTATTTGCGGCAGGTTACACGACACTTTTTTTAGTGCAAACCATTTGGAAATCAATGATCATTATAAGGAATACTTCTCATGAGTAGCTACTAAAACTTGACAACCTAGAAGGATGCACCATCAGACTGTAAAGGATAGATATATTATAAGACATAGCTACATTGGTGGATCCAAAGGGGGGCCCAGGGGGCCCGGGCCCCCCCCCCATGGTCCTGAGTGATACAGGAAAACTAGCTCAAAAGCGCGCTGCGGCTAAAACAATGCTTTGGCACAAAGTCCAGGCCGTTATACCCATTGATTTAGGTCACCACCAGTTTTTCAAGACCAGGACTGCCGAGAATGGCTAATCGGTAATGCTAATGCTCCTTCCACCCGCAAAAAGTCTGACGTCCTCCCAAAAACTCATTTCCTGGATCTGCACCCAAAGACATACCGTAACATGGTTCAGTGATCATGGACAAAAAAATGTTAAGACAATCAATATCCAATCATTTCAGGATACATAAATCAGCATCCATATGAAGGAATTCTACAACTTAAAAGTGATGTTGAGCAGGGCATGTGTTAAGTGACTTGCACAGTCTATTTTGTGAAGTCATAATTAGATTAATAACACAACAATCAACAAACACTAGATGAAGTATTCATACCAAAATCAGTACATGGAGCTGGTGCACTGCAATGGGGAGCACATTCCTGCAGCTCACCAAGAGGGTTGAATGCTGCCATGTACTTCAGGGGGGGTGGCTAAATGTCTTCACCCTTGGCCTCTTTCTTGGCCTCTCCCCCTTCAGCTGCCACATTCTCTTGGATGATATCGGACGTGTTCGGATCTGTTGGGATGTGGTTGTGTTAGATGTGGAATAACATACGACAGTGGAACATGGAAGGAAAGAGTATGTCCACACGGTAAAATACAGAGAAGAGGATTGCACTGCATTAGTTGAGTGATTACAAGATGTAAATTGAAATTCTTTGGATACTGAAAGGATGTACGGGGACAACTGGGTGAGAAGGGAGAGAGATGCAGATTTTTGTTATATAGCTAGATACACCAATAAAGACTTAGGACATACACATTCAGAAAGACCACAATTTTGGCTGCTAGACAGAAAAACACTAGATGTCAAAGTGCCAGGACATTGAAGGAAGTAATAATAAGAAAAGCAATAATAATTAATGAGTATAAATATATTTCTGATATTTTGTTTATCTTAATGCTAGTATTGGAATTTTCAAACACTAAGAATATAATAAATAAATATTGATAAATTAATTAAAATAAATACATTAATTGTACTAATACTACCACTAACAATATTAACAGCACTGCATCTAATAGACTGAGCAATAAACTGAGTCTGATTTGTAACCATAATTAAACTGTCTCTGTCTGAGTGTTAGGTGAAGCTTGTTCCATGCACAATGATAGGAATGGCATAGATGCATGCAGGTTGCTGAGATACTTACAGTCACCAGCCACTTGTAGATATGGCACCAAAATGTGTTGGAAGCATTTGCTGCCAACTTCCATTTATTTAACTATTATTTTCTTTAAACAAAGGAGACAGCTCAAGAGCAACAAAGCGTACTAGAAAAAAAAGCCCCACTACTCGCCACTCCCAAACAGACAAAAGTAGAGTCTTGATACACTCTTCTTGAAGGTCAAATTATAGGCAGGAGGAAATGCGGACAATGGAAGGCTGTTCCAGAGTTTATCAATGTAAGGGATGAAAGGGTGGAGATGCTGGTTAACTTTTGCATAAGATGTTTGGCAAGATAGAACATGCAGTAATTGACTTAAATTAGAAAAGTATAGATTTAGGAGGGAAATGGGCAGGCATTGGTTTAGTAATAGGGTGGTGGGGGAATGGAATAGACTCAGCAATCACATAGTGAGTGCAGGGACGATAGCTTGTTTTAAGAGTAGACTGGATAGCTACATGGACGAGGCTGACAGGTGGTAATGGGGAGGAATCTGAGCTGCTGTGTAGGCCATTCGGCCTCTTGCCGCGGGAGGGGAGGCATGCATTTAGCAAGTTCAGAACAGCTGTCAGCGTGAAAATGATTAGAATTTCCACATTATCATTATTTATATATATCACTTACCCCGGCTGGCATCCTTCCGTAATAAATGTAGCTTCACACCAGGCTGTGTCCTCTTTATCACCACAAAGGGACATGATTTGAGGCTCCGGCTGGTAAACGTGGCGGCCGCGGCGGTGTTATGATTTTTGAACGAGGCAGCGTTGCAATCGGAGCAGAGAAAGATATTGCTGCGAATAGCGGTATAATAAACAGTATAAGTTAGACCGAGATAATTATATTCACCCACTCTTTCCCCCTACAACCCAATGATTCAATGTAAATCATTACTGATGGAAGTCAGCGTGCGTGCTAAAACAATGAGTTTGGAAGAAAAACATGCACATATATATTTTAAAGAACGGCAAAAAAAAAATTAAAGAAAGGAAAAATCGTTTTGACGGGGAAACGAAGAGAATACTAGTATTTAACTGTTGACTTCGGTGGTAGTGGTGGTGGCGGAGATAGGAAATGGTGGTTGTTTTTGGTGGTTGTGGTGATGGTATATAGTGAAAATAGGAAATGGTGGTGGTGTTGGTGGTGCTAATGGATTCATCACCACGCTAACACCAATCAGTCAAGAGCGTGTTACGTTAACTCAAGGAACCATATTTATAACACGGTGCAAATGACTGATTATTTTCTTCTGCTCAAATCTTCTCAGGCGGTGCTTTTGTTTTAGGTCGAAGTAAATTACTTTACATTTGCGTTTATTTCCATCGTCTGAAGTATTCGAAAGTGTTTTTCACATTCACGGTGCAGAAGCCTTCTCAAACTATCATTATCACTATCCATAGAAGCACCCACAACCGCTATGAAAGCCTTATTAAATGTGAATGTTTGAGGATAAGGATCCAGAACATCTATTTTCAGCTACATTTTAAATTCACAACGCCTAAAGTCTTGTTGAACTGCCAAAAAGCTTTTGAAACTACCCACAACCTCTATGAAAGCCTAATGAAATCTGAATGCTTGAGAATATGAATCCACTGATTTTGCTCTACAAGCCAATTTCACAACGCCAAAGTGATGGTGAGCCCAGCAACGCGCTAATCCGCTTAACAGCAACGTTAGCTGAACCTGTCCTACATTTGATGGTCTCCCGGTTGTTGTTCTCTTGTCCTCTCTCTCTTCCCGCCTCGCCCTCGTGTTTGCTCCAGTAAGGGGACACTGTACGAACCTTTAGATTTGCACGCGTCACCCAGTCCTCGCGATAAATTTCAGCTGGCCGCCCGCCGCCCCAGGAACCTTGTTAGGCGCCGCGCTCCTGCATTGTTCTCGTCTCTCTCTCTCTCTCTCTCTCTCTTAGTTTTAGGTTCGAGTTCACTAGCACTCCCAAATCCCTTTCACACTCTGATCTGCCTATCGCTGTGGAGTCTAAATATACCCGTGTAATGGGTTGCGTGTTCCTCCACTCAGTACGCTACACTTGGTGATGTTAAAATTCATCTGCCATGTCTCTGACCAAGCTGACAGTTTGTTGAGATCCTCCTGCAGCGCTCTTGCATCCTCCCCTGTCCTAATAGCGCGTCCTATTTTGGTGTCATCTGCAAATTTACCTATGTCACTAGTTATCCCATTGTCTATGTCACTGATGTAGATAATGAATAAAAGCGGGCCTAAAACTGAACCTTGAGGAACCCCACTGGTAGTATTACCCCATTCTGATTTTTTTACCGTTAATGGTAACCCTCTGTTTCCTGTCGCTAATCCACGCCCCGGTCCAATCATAAACCTTCCCTCCTATTCCATGAGCCCTGACTTTATTTAACAGTCTCTGGTGAGGTACCTTATCGAAGGCCTTACTAAAATCAAGATAAACTACATCGTAACTCTCATCATTGTCAGCTGCCTCGTTGACTCTATTGTAAAAGGATTAAAGATTAGTGAGGCACGACTTTCCTTAATTAATAAACCCATGCTGTGAGTCGTGAATTAAATTGTCTGTCAATATGGTCCCTAATACCATCAGCTATTATTGACTCAAGCATTTTACCTATAACTGGCGTCGAACTAATCGGCCTATAGTTTTCCATAGAAGATTTGTCCCTTCTTAAATATAGAAATAACGTGTGCCTGCCTCCATGAAACAGGCACCACCCCTGTGTCTAGTGACTTCCTAAAAACTTCTGTTAGCTGCCCACTGATTTCAGATTTATAATATGCAGGGTATTAAATGAATGTATAGTTTTTTCCTCTTTCCTACATAATTTCCATGCAGTTTTTTCATGCTGCATGGTTCTTTTCTTTCCTGCCAGCTCTGGCTGAAGGGATGGGGGTGGAGGAGCCTTCGCCTTTGCTGTCCTTCATCTCCCACTTTTGATTAGATAGTTAGTGTAGCTTGTCACAAATTGCTTCTTAAGGACGAACAGTTCTGCTGTTGTTTATTCTTTCTTTGTGTTCTTTAGTGTTCTTCCTCCTCCTCCTCCTCCTACTCCTCCTCCTCCTCTTCCTCCTCCTCCTATTCCTCTTCTCCTTTCTCTCCTCTCTCTCTCTCTCTCTCTCTCAAAATTTCAAATCTAAGATGTTCACGAGAGAGAGAGAGAGAGAGAGAGAGAGAGAGAGAGAGAGAGAGAGAGAGAGAGAGAGAGAGAGAGAGAGAGAGAGAGAGAGAGAGAGAGAGAGAGAGAGAGAGAGAGAGAGAGAGAGAGAGCAATAACCTGTCGTAATGAGATAGCGAAGTTAGAATTTGTGCCATTTCTTTAACATCACTTCCAACAATATCAAACACCACCCGAGATTGTTTTTTTTCTTGTCTTCTTTCCTTTAGCCATCTCTAAATTTCTCTTCTTCATCTTTTGTTCTGATTTTTGTTGATATTGTTTTGTTGTGTTCTCTTACTCGCTCTTTCCTCCTCTTCCTCCTCCTCCTCCTCCTTTCTCAGCTCTACAGCACGACTGTTGGTGGGGTCTAAATCTACGTATGTAATTCTTTCTGTTAGAACTCCACCCTGGACGATTCTGGGCATATTCCTCCTACTCATCCCCACTCTGACTCCTTTATGGCTGTTATTAAGATTCTTCCAAATAATGTTTTCTATGCCCTTTCTGGCCTCAACTCTCAGAAGGCTTATGGACCTGATTGAGTGCCTCCTAATGTCCTTAAATCTGTGCTTCCGTGCTGACACCCTGCCTGGTCAAACTCTTTCGTCTCTAACTATCAACATCTATCTTTCCTTCCTGCTGGAAGTATGCCTTTGTACAGCCTGTGCTTAAGAAGGGTGACCGTTCCAATCCGTCAAACTACCGCCCTATAGCTTTACTTTCCTGTATATCTAAAGCTTTTGAATCAATCCTTAACCGGAAGATTCAAAAGCACCTTTCCACTTCTAACTTTCTATCTGATCGCCTGTATGGATTCCGCAAGAGGCGTTCTACTGGCGATCTTCTTGCTCTCTTAACTGACTCTTGGTCATCCTCTCTTAGCCGTTTCGGTGAAACTTTTTCAGTTGCGCTAGACATATCGAAAGCCGTCAATAGAGTCTGGCACCAGTGTGGTGAGTGCCAATACAATTGTCACATTCAAAAATAGACTAGATAAATTCATGGACAGCGATATTAGGTGGGGTTAGATACACGGGAGCTTAGGGTCAAAGGAGCTGCCTCGTACAGGCCTGCCGGCCTCTTGCAGACTCCTGCGTTCTTATGTTCTTATGTTCTTATGTACCAGTCTTTGCTTTCTAAACTGCCCTCTTTCGGATTCCATCCCTCTCTGTTCCTTTATCTCCAGTTTCCTTTCAGGTCGTTTTATCTCTGCGGTGGTAGACGGTCGCTGCTCTTCCCCTAAACCTATCAACAGTGGCGTTCCACAGGGCTCTGTCCTATCACCCACTCTCTTCCTGTTATTCATCAATGATCTTCTTTCCATAACAAACTGTCCTGTCCACTCGTACGCCGACGACTCCACTCTGCATTATTCAACTTCTTTCAATAAAAGACCATCACAACAGGAAGTACACGACTCCAGACTGGAGGCTGCAGAACGCTTAACCTCAGACCTTGCTATCATTTCCGATTGGGGCAGAAGGAACCTTGTGTCCTTCAATGCCTCAAAAACTCAATTTCTCCACCTATCAACTCGACACAATCTTCCAAACACCTATCCCCTATTCTTCGACAACACTCAGCTGTCACCTTTTTCAACACTTAACATCCTCGGTCTATCCTTAACTCAAAATCTCAACTGGAAACTTCATATCTCCGCTCTCGCTAAATCAACTTCCTCGAGGTTGGGTGTTCTGTATCGTCTCCGCCAGTTCTTTTCCCCTGCGCAGTTGCTATCCATATACAAGGCCTTTTACGCCCTCATATGGAGGATGCATCTCACGTGTGGGTGGGCTCCACTCACACAGCTCTTCTGGACAGAGTGCATGGAGTCTAAGGTTCTTCGTCTCATCAGCTCTCCTCCTACTACTGATAGTCTTGTACCTCTTAAATTCCGCCGCGATGTTGCCTCTCTTTCTATCTTCTATCGATATTTCCACGCTGACTGCTCTTCTGAACTTGCTAACTGCATGCCTCCCCCCCTCCCGCGGCCCCGCTGCACACGACTTTCTACTCATGCTCATCCCTATACTGTCCAAACCCCTTATGCAAGAGTTAACCAGCATCTTCACTCTTTCATCCCTCACGCTGGTAAACTCTGGAGCAATCTTCCTTCATCTGTATTTCCTCCTGCCTATGACTTGAACTCTTTCAAGTGAAGGGTATCAGGACACCTCTCCTCCCGAAATTGACCTTTCTTTCGGCCACCTCCTTTAATTCTTTTTTGGAAGCAGCGAGTAGCAGGCTTTATTTTTCTTTTTTTTTCGTGCCCTTGAGCTGTCTCCTTTGTTGTAAAAAAAAAAAAAAAAGACCGAGGATGTTCAGTGTTGAAGAAGTTGATAGCTGAGTGTTGTCAAAGAATAGGGGATAATTGTTTGGAAGATGGTGTCGAGTGGATAGGTGGAGAAACTGTGTTTTTGAGGCGTTGAAGGACACCAAATCCTTCTTGCCCCAATCGGAAATAATAGTAAGGTCTGACGCTGAGCTTTCTGCCGCCTCCAGCATGAAATCATTTAGTTCCTGTTGGGTGAGTCTTCTATTAAAAGAAGATGAAAAATGCAGAGTACAGTCATCGGCGAAAGAATGGATAGGACAGTTCGTTTTGGAAAGAAGATCATTATTGAACAAAAGAAAGAGTGGGAGATAGGACAAAACCCTGTGGGACCAGTGGCGTAGTAAGGGGGGGGCGGGAGGGGCGGTCCGCCCCGGGTGACAGCTTGGGGGGGTGCCATGATACAGGCTCAAGTCTAATGGCTAAATTCAGTGACGTAGCTAAGGGAAGGGGTGTTGGGGTCATATAAGAAGACGCCCCCCCAGGCCCCAACAAAGGGCCCCGCCGCCCCCAAAATGGGAACCCCATTTTTTTTTTTTTTTTCAGCTAAGGAGACAGCTCAAGGGCGTAAGGAAAAAAAAAAAGGCCCGCAACTCACTGCTCCCGAACAGAGGTTAAAGGAGTGTACCCCCCAGGCCCCCAACAAAGGGACCCGCCGCCCCCCAAAATGGTCCATTTGGGAGCCCCCATTTGTTGCCATACTCATTTGTAGAAGCTAGTGTGTGGGGGGAACCCAACAAGGAGACAAGACCCCCGGGCCCCCGCCCCCCATATCTCCAGCCATGCCGGCATATATAATGCCGCTGTGGATAATGATGGAGTTTTGATTACCGAGCTCCAGCCACGCGTGAGTGACGGCGCCTTGTGTTTCATATGACTGTAGCAGATGAATTGCTTTGCTTGTAGCAGAGATGTTATTTACTATAAGGAACATATATTTGCATACTGTTGAAGCTAAGGAACTGTATTGTATCATGTGATGTTAAAAACTTGAATGTAAATGTTTGTTGTAGCATGAATCTCGCTGAACGGTGTCGTAGGTAAGTGAGAGGGGAGACGCCTAAGTGTTTGTTGTAGCATGAATCTCGCTGAACGGTATCGTAGGTAGGTAAGAGGGGAGACGCCTAAGTGTTTGTTGTAGCATGAATCTCGCTGAACGGTATCGTAGGTAGGTGAGAGGGGAGACGCCTAAGTGTTTGTTGTAGCATGAATCTCGCTGAACGGTATCGTAGGTAGGTGAGAGGGAAGACACCTAAGAGTTTGTTGTAGCATGAATCTCGCTGAACGGTATCGTAGGTAGGTGAGAGGGGAGACGCCTAAGTGTTTGTTGTAGCATGAATCTCGCTGAACGGTATCGTAGGTAGGTGAGAGGGGAGACGCCTAAGTGTTTGTTGTAGCATGAATCTCGCTGAACGGTATCGTAGGTAGGTGAGAGTGGAGAGGACTCAGCGTGTGTTGTATCATGAAACTCGCTGAACGGTATCGTAGGTGTGAGGGGAGACGCCTAAGTGTTTGTTGTAGCATGAATCTCGCTGAACGGTATCGTAGGTAGGTGAGAGGGGAGACGCCTAAGTGTTTGTTGTAGCATGAATCTCGCTGAACGGTATCGTAGGTAGGTGAGAGGGGAGACGCCTAAGTGTTTGTTGTAGCATGAATCTCGCTGAACGGTATCGTAGGTAGGTGAGAGGAGACGCCATGTTTGTTGTAGCATGAATCTCGCTGAACGGTATCGTAGGTAGGTGAGAGGGAGACGCCTATGTTTGTTGTAGCATGAATCTCGCTGAACGGTATCGTAGGTAGGTGAGAGGGAGACGCCTGCGTTTGTTGTAGCATGAATCTCGCTGAACGGTATCGTAGGTAGGTGAGAGGGGAGACGCCTAAGTGTTTGTTGTAGCATGAATCTCGCTGAACGGTATCGTAGGTAGGTGCGAGGGGACCAGGCCGACAGAATTATAGAAGGTCGGCTCACCTCCTCCTCCTGCGCAGCTGGGTGGGGCTAAAGAGTGACGTCGACACTATTATTAGAGTTGCCACCTAGGCCAAGCTACTGACCTAGAGTTGCCAGAAATCAGCAGCTCTCGCCCACTATTATCTCGGTTCATTTCTCTATCTCTCTCTCTCTGTCATGATAGTTTGTGCTCTCCATTCAGCACACGTATTACTCTCTCTCTCTCTCTCCACTGATGATTTTTTTTATGCCTAATTCGTGTACTTGTATCAAATACGGGAGTCTGTATAAGTGTAGATATTAAACAAGTGAAAAATACCTACGTTAACCGAGGGGAGTGTATTTCCTTTTGAGAGAGAGAGAGAGAGAGAGAGAGAGAGAGAGAGAGAGAGAGAGAGAGAGAGAGAGAGAGAGAGAGAGAGAGAGAGAGAGAGAGAGACTAATTATGTCTTGGTATAAAATATATTTTGATGAGAAAAACGCAATAGTAAGTACATAACAGGGCGTAAGAGACAGAGTCCTAAAGAAATATGGAGGGATAAGTAGGGAGGACAGAGTATGTGATACAGAAATGGTTCCTAGGGGAAGGAAAACAAAATGAAACTGCATTGTTTACTTTTACACATTTTATTTCACCAGTTTAGCTATTTTGTTTTTTCTTTGTCTGGCGGTGTCTGAAAGATTTCTATTTATTATTCTTATTCTAAAAAACATCCTACATTTTACGAAAAAATCAACCACTTCTTGCGGTAGTTTTACAAATTGTGCAGTTTTATCTGCCAGGTTTCTGATTGCGTTCCTTCCAGGTTTCAAAGATTTATCCCCATGGAAACAGACAAATAGTTTTTCCATTACTTGCAAATCATTCAGGAAATTTTCATTTGGCTCTCTTAGTTTCCCAGGTTGTCTGCTGATGCAACCTAGCCAGGTGTTATTGTTCTCGGCAATGATATTACCTAGAAAAGTATGTTGGGGAAATTTTTTCATAATGTATCCTCCAACATATCTCAATCCTTCTTTTTCTACTTCCTCTTCTAGGGTTGTCTCAGAAACAAGTCCACATTCGTTTTCCTTCTCATCCACTTCATCAGAGGTGCAGGCAGGAAGTGAATCATTCGGATCCAGAGAGGAAAACAACATTGCAGAAAGAAGTAGTTCACTCTCCAGTGTCTCACTGGTTTCACTTGGCTCTATTGAGGCATTTCCTTGACTCTGTACCTCACTGCGGTTGTTGTTGTTTGCAAGAGCCATATCTCTTCCCAGAAGATAGGATTTAACTCTGTGTTTTACCTGCACAGGTGACGGGTGGGAGTGGGTGTCATTGCCCATCTGCCTCAGACAGCAAAATAAATTTTCCAGGGCATCCTGGTTAAGTCTGTGTGTCAGGATGTAGGATACATCGAAGGTCTCTTTCAAAGTTTTGTAAAGATCCAACAGTGATTTGCTTGATATAATTATCCCTTTCTGAAAAGGATAGAGACTCGAGTGTCAAGTTACCCTCATTTCCGCAACAGTCTTTATCATTGTTTCTAGGATACTCTTTTGTCTCTCTAGATCACATCCATAGGCATGCTTTTTGCGCTTCTTATTGTCTCTCGGTACTCTCGAGTTCATCAGGTCGAACCAGGAATCTGTTAATTCCGTGAAGTTGCTTGTTGCAGCCCAGTGTTTGCTAACAAGAAGCCCTTGCTCTCCAAAGTATTTCAGAGTTTTTGCTGTTGTCTCTGATAATAACTGGGCTGCTAGGGAAACTTTCATTCTTCCAGAGCCTTTTACATCAAGATGTTTTAGGGATAGACGATGGGCTGTTTTTAGATCTTTCCTACACCTGGTGACTAGCTCGTTGACACAGTCACTGCTGACTTGTTTGTTTCCCTCTGAGGTGAAGCCGTGGTCAATAAAATTGTTTCGTATAAGCTTTAACAAATGAGGGGCATCAGCAAATACAAAAATCTTTCTTTCAGGAGCAGCTGGGTTCTTGAAATATGTCTTCTCTGTGCTGATGTCTAAAGTTTTCCAGAGCTTCATGTTTGTAGGTCCAAGGTCATGCACCATAGCAACAACAATAAAGCCTGCCTCCTCTGATTTAGTAATGATGTCGAACAAAGTTTTCCTTGTCATGGGTTTATCAAAATCATAGTAGATGATCTGTTTCCATCCGCATGTTAGCCCTCTTAACATTGCGCACTGAACATAACGTTTAGGGCCATAAAGTGTATCAGTACCCTTGTCATAGGTCCACTCATGCGCTACACTGGTTTCATCAAAACTCAGCACACAAAGCTGTTGGTACTGGTTCATGGATGCAGACTTGTGGTGCAGCAACTTCATGACCGGCAGCAGCAATCCTGGTTCAACATCAAGTTTCATAAGCCATCTTTTGAGGGTGGCAGCCGACGGAAGAGGAAACTTCATAGTTTCTCGTAAATAGTTATATGCTTTGGGGCTAAAACTTCTGAGTGTCATAGCTCTTCTAATGTCCTCCTCTTCCCACCTCTTCACAGGCTTCTTGTGCAACATGCATTCGATCTGAGTTGGGGTCAAATATGTTTGTAGCTTTTCAGTAACCTTTTCAATGCCGTGGCACAAACCCACTTTGTTCTGATATTCCAGTCTCTCAATTAATATTTCTCTCTCTTTTTCCCATTCACATTTCTCCTGAAGAAGCTCATCCCTCTCTGCTATAAGTTTCTTTCTTTCATTTATCCACTCTCTCTTTTCCTCCTCACGCTCACTTCTTTCTTTAATACACTCATTGTTTTCACAAATAAATGGCATCCCCTCAAATACTTCATCAAGGGCTGGAAGAGGCTTCTGTGTAGTAGTGCCGTGGCCTTCTGTTCTCTCTCCTTCCCTCCCTCTGTGATTTCCTTCATCACTTAAGGAGCCAGACACTGAACCTGTGGGATCGCCAAAAAGAAGCCTCCTCTTTGGTACCGACCCACCAGCAGCTGTCACAGGAACAGCTGAAATGATTGAAATCAATTATTAAAGAGTCTGTGTATTGGTTAGGAAGAGAGAGAGAGAGAGAGAGAGAGAGAGAGAGAGAGAGAGAGAGAGAGAGAGAGAGAGAGAGAGAGAGAGAGAGAGAGACTACTTAATTAGTATCAAGTTTTTCATTAGTTTTGTTATTATTTTTTTTAGGCAAATACTGAACATATATTATGAGTACCTTGGAGGGGTGGAAGAGGCTTCTGTGTAGTAGTGCCGTGGCCTTCTGTTCTCTCTCCTTCCCTCCCTCTGTGATTTCCTTCATCACTTAAGGAGCCAGACACTGAACCTGTGGGATCGCCAAAAAGAAGCCTCCTCTTTGGTACCGACCCACCAGCAGCTGTCACAGGAACAGCTGAAATGATTGAAATCAATTATTAAAGAGTCTGTGTATTGGTTAGAGAGAGAGAGAGAGAGAGAGAGAGAGAGAGAGAGAGAGAGAGAGAGAGAGAGAGAGAGAGAGAGAGTGAGGCATACCCGTTCCGCCGTATTGGGCTTTAAATTTCAAATTTGAAAGGTCCGGGGCTGCCGTAGCCGCTATCCTTGGTAGTGTAAACCCGGCCTTACTTACTTTTCCTCCTCCCCATCATTTCTGTTTCACCCCTCTCCTTGCACTCATTATTACCTCTCTGTTTTCCCTCCCATCCCCTCACCCTCTTTGTCCTACCCTCCTCACCTCCCTACTCTCCACACCCTCCCTTCACTCACCCCAACTTCTTCCTCCCCACCGCATGAGAACGATACAAGGAAAAAACAGAGGACAAGGGATTTAGGAACCTACCCTCTCTCTCTCTCTCTCTCTCTCTCTCTCTCTCATGATATGTTAATGACCTGTAGCTAAAACTAAAGTAAAGAATACATTTAATTATGTTTACCTTCGCTCTCAGGCGTTGCAGCAGCTCCATTAGCGACATCTGTTTCTGCTAGGAATCGTTTTGTTCCTCTTCTCCTCTCTAGAATATCATCAATTGTTACGGAGTCTGCAACGGTAGTAACAAAAATTAAATAGAGGCACAGAACGCTGCTGTATATTGTATTGCAAACTGTAATGATATCACAATATTGTTTATTGAGCCTAATTAGAATCCTCTATTACGTTGTTTGATGACGCTACCCTTAGCATATTCTTCTTCCTATAACCTTTAAAAAGCCCTGCTGGTCACTTGTCTTGATGAAATAGTAGTACAACTTTTCAAAATATAACTGCAAGGATATGCTGACTATTGAATTATTTATTACTTAAGTTTAACACAACTTACTTGTTACTATTGGTAAGTGCAGCGTTGGTACGGCCCCTGGTCGCAGCCTTCTTTGCTTTGAGGGTAGTGGTATTTCCAAAAGCTCGTACATAAGGTTTCTCTCGTATGCATTATCTTCAAAATGCCGGTTGCACATATGTGCAGCGGTTGGATTTATAAAATCTCCTCTTCTGCACGCAGTAATCCACTTCTGCCTTGTGTCTTCGTCTTTCGGAAACGTATGGAATGTTATTTTTACACCTTTTTCATAAACGGAATGGCAACCAAACACTGCACACGTGGTAGGCATCTTCAGCGTGAATTATTAACACCAGGGAAACGGAGTGATGGTATGTGAACGCTTCACTTCACAAACTCAGACTGACTCCACTGACTTGGCCAGGCCACCACCCGATCATAGGCGTGACGTCACGCCACGCCACGGACGGTGTCCCCGCCCCTGCGCCAACTGGAACCAAAGTAGAGCCCCTGGTGAGCCGACCTTCTATAATTCTGTCGGCCTGGGCCCACTCAACCTCCCGCTTGTGGTCGAAGTGGCGGGGGGGGTTGCACAGTGGGCGTGCCGTGCGGATGGAGGCTGGGACCAACCGTCCCCGTCGTCAGGAGCAGACTCCGTGGGCCGCTTCCTGCTTGCCGCCATAGCAAAGGCGGGAGCTGAAAGCTCAACCGGGCCGTCTGCAGGGGCAAGTCAGGGGGAGCAGCAGTGAGGAGAAAGGGTCTTCACTCACTGCTGTCTGCGCCGGAACTGTCTGAGGAACCTCGTGAGTGTCCCGAGGCCTCCAAGCGAGAGCCTGCGGTGGTGGGTTCCTGGTTGCGCGCGCACCTCCTGGGGTTTAAGCCAATAGGAAGGCTCGGCCGCCAGTGGATGCTTCCCGGCTCGGTTTCTCTTTCTTCTTTCCCTTCTTCACACCAGCTCCAGGGCAGACAGTAGTGAGTGAAGACCCTCTCTCCTCACTGCAGCTCCCCCTGACTTGCCCCTGCAGACGGCCAGGTTGAGCGTTCCGCTCCCGCCACTGCTATGGCGGCAACAAGGAAGCGGCCCACGGAGTCTGCTCCTGACGACGTGGACGGTTGGACCAGCGTGCAGAGCAAGCGGGCCCGAAGGAGGACGCCGCACGAGGACGGCAGGGAGGACCGATCGAGCGGACCCCTGCCGACGTGCGGGACGTGTCCCCGCCCCGCTGGACCTCGGATGCTGGGGACGTTTCATCTGCCGCCGCTACGTGCCGGAGCCTGTGCGCTGTTACAAGTGCCAGGCTTTCGGCCACAGGCAGCGGCAGTGTACGAGGACGGAGGAGCTGTGCGGCGTGTGCAGCAGGGACCACGCCACGAGGGACTGCGTTCGCCGCCATCGGGAAGGCGTGGCGCGCCCGGTGGCTGTGTGCCCCAACTGCAGTTCCGGGCACCATGCCTGGAACCGCAGGTGCCCCGCTCGACTCCGCAGAATCCCGGGAGCCAAGCTGCAGAGGATGACGTCTTCGGCGGACCCGGCAGCAGCGCGGCCAATGCAGCCGCCCACGGAGGAAAGAACGACAACCCAAGCAGAAGGACGCAAGAGGAGGCGCCGCAGACGTAAGAGGAGGACGGGACCCACAGAGCTGAGTGTCCCGACACCAAAATTTCCCGCTAGGGAGATGGAGGTGGACCCACCACGGCAGACGAGGACGGAGACGATAGCGGTGACCGCCGAGGTGACACCCCCAGTAGTGTCCCCGGATGTACCCGCGAAAAAGAGGACCAGACACCCGAGCAGAGAGACCAGCCGACGACTACAGAGGAGCCAGCACCCCGCGAGGCCCCCAGTAGCTGCTAGGCGACCCAGACCCCACGGACCTACACCTTCTGCGAGGGCGAGTTGGTGGATCTCCTGATCCGCTACGAGCACCTCACTGAGCAAGAGGAGGAGGCCAGGTTCGAGAGGATCCCGCACGAGACAGCCCTCCCCCTAGTGAGGAAGACACTCCGTGACGGGAAGCCACTCCCAGCCTCCATCCGCACGGCACGCCCACTGTGCAATCCCCCACGCCACTTCGACCACAAGCGGGAGGTTGAGTGGGCGACCTTCGAGGAAGATGACGTCTCGGAGGACGAGGTCGACGTCGGAGGCGTGGACGAAGACCTCTTCCTGAACGCAGACAGGGACCTCACCGACGCGGAGCTCGCAAGCTACTACGCCGGTGACCTTTGAATACCAAGACATTTTCCCATGTGTAATTTTGAACATTTGTATCTAGTGTAATGTATTGTACATCGGGCAGGCTGCTTGTTTAGAGCCTGCTTTGATAACCGATTATTTTTGTAATTTTCATGTTTATTTTTATTTATGTCTTATGTAAAGGGTATCAATAAACTATTGAATTGAATTCCCTTCTTCTTTGTCCTCTCCTTCTCTGTCAGGAGGCTCCTTCGTAGCGTGCGCAGCCTCTGTGGCGGCATCCATTGGGAAGGCGCGCCAGTCGTAGAGCGGGGAGGTCCTCTCGCTGCAAAGGCTGGAGCAAGAATGTTGTGTCGATGACTGCCGTGTTGATGTTGCCGTGTTGATGCCGGCCCGCCATCCTTCCTTCCTTCCTTAAAGATTTACCCCAATATAGGGGGACAGGGCCTTCGGCCAAAAGGCTGTCCTGTAAGGGGGAGCGAGCAATGCAAGCTCGTTGCGGGTGTAGGGACGCCTTCGCCACAGCCACAGGCACGGGTAAAAGCCGGCGAGCAGCGACGGAGGCACGGGCCCTCCGGCAGGCCCCCAGGAGCAGCCCGTAGCGGTGCACGTGGGAGCAGCCGACCAGTCGACTATGACTGCAGAGGGGTGGCCCAAAGCGTGGATGACCACGCGGGTCAAAGCGCCTCTGCAGAAGGGCCACCCGGCTGCTCGCCCAAGGAGTGCTGGCGTTCCACTGCCGGCAAGGAGTTTTTATCATTGGCAAGTTGATCATTTTAAACATATTGTTTACCTCTTGTTGGAATGTTCCTGGGTTGGCAATGTTTACTATATGGGCATACATGAAACATGCATAGATTATAGTGTGTGTGTTTGGGGATACTGCTGTCGTTTCCGGCAAGCTTGCTTGTTGATTGCTCCTTTTTGTCATGTTACTATATGCTGTACTTTCCTGGCCTTCTTTTCTTTTTTTTATTTACTATTTCTCTTCTTTGTGGACATTTCATGGCCATTGTTCTGTGATCTCCTTTGCAGTTTCTGCACTTTTTATATCCTTTAGTGCATTCTTTCCACGTATGACCTTCCTCTGAACATTCTGAGCAAATCTTGTATTCCGTTGGCTTGGGGCATTCTGATATACTGTGATTTTCTATTTGATAGCATCTCATGCAGGCTTTTATCTCTATAAACTTGTCCTGTTGTATTTGGTGTGGGGAGATGCTCATGGAGAACATTCTCACCCCTATTTCCGTTGCCTTCTTTGCTATATTGGTCTTTGTGAAGGTTATTTTGATGTTTTTTGCTCTAGTGAATTTCATCACCTCGGTTATCTTGTTGTTGGTGTATGCATTTTTGTCCATGATTTCATTTATCATTTCATCTTCACTGTTGTTATATATATGAGAGTCAACATTGAATATTATGATTGATCTTCTTGCTTTAAGTTCTGGCGGAATTACAGGGGTAAACCCATTGTTTTCAAGATATTTGTCAGTTACGCCGTTGAACAGTCTGTCCAGGTCCGTTTCGTCATTTGTAAATATGGCAAAGCCCTCATTGGCTACAAAGATTCAATTGACATAGATCTCATTCTCGGAGAGAAGTTGAAGTAGCCTTAGTTTTCTATTCGGGTCCTTTGAATTGTTTGCTCGTATTCTTACTCGAGTCATTTTTGCATGTCTTTGGTCAGTGTGTCTGCGTCCAGTCCGTGATTCAGTTGATCTGTCGGTTCGTCCGATGTAATTTTCTTGGGTTGGAGCCGCTTTATGAAGAGCGGCCCACTTTCCTTCCGGGGCGGTAGCATAGCTATCAGTGCGACCCCGGCAAACCCCGACCCCGGTTGGCCTGCACAATCCCTACTAAGTGGTGCAGGTTGCCCGGGGGGACTTGGAGCGAATACGAGACCGAAGTCTCGCAGGCTCTCCGTCCAGGGCGAAAAAAGAAAGAAAGTAGCAGGAAAAAGTACTGCAATCACAGTGCAGCCGAGACTGCTACCGAGCCCCCGCAGCTTGTGGGACTGAGCCCACAAACGCCGTGAGGGGGACCACGAGTAGTGTCACGGTCTGCCCCGATAGCAGGAAGTCCGTTCTCCTTACTCAGACTGAGTGATGTAAAAGAAAACCCAGACAAGGGCAGACTGCTCAACTTTAAGAGGAGGAGTCTCGATATACAAGTCCGGGAAACCGCAAGTGTAAGCGGTTGGCAGCTTAGTAAGGGCGTAGCTACGTGACAAGCAGCATAAAGTAGCGGGCTCAGGCATCTCCCGGGTGACCCAGGGAGGGATGACTGCTCCGCTTGCGCGATAGCTCTCTAAAGAGTAGGGGTGGGCAGGTACCGGTACCAGTACCGGTACTAACGGTACCAGCTAAACGGTACGGTACCGGTATCCGATTGCTCGGTACCGGTACCAGTTGCTCGGATTTATTTATTGGATTTATTGATAATTTTTCATGTCCGAATTTTTGTTTAGGTTGCTAATAAATATTGTTATTGTTATTAGACTATGATCGAGTACATCCATAATAACTATACATGCTATTTTTTTTTTCGAAAAAATAAATATTCACTTCATTCAGAGAGAGAGAGAGACACAGAGAGAGAGATCACCACTCAGTGAGTGGATATCTCGGTGATATGGGTACTCGACTACTCGATCATAGTCTAATAACAATAAAAATATTTATTAGCAACATGAAAAAGAAAAAAATAGGACATCAAGAATTATCCAGTAACTCCAATAAACAAATAAAATAATAAAATAATGGAAACGGGAGCTGTGATGGAAACGGAAAGCAGGACAAAATGGTGGGAGCTTGGGGAGATGGTCAGCGGGGCAGTGACTCAGCGTCTACACACAGGGCCCATATCACATGGAGGCGGGCGAGCGCCGAGCGTCACTAAGATCCTAACGGTACCGGTACTAGCGGCAATGCGCAGTGCCGAGTGATCATTAAGCTTCCCGGAACCCAAGTGATCACTGCCCCGCTGACCGTCTCCCCAAGCTCCCACCATTTTGTCCTGCTTTCCGTTTCCATCACAGCTCCCGTTTCCATTATTTTATTATTTTATTTATTTATTGGACTTATTGGATAATTCTTGATGTCAGATTCTTTATCTTTTTTAGGTTGCTAATAAATATTGTTATAATTATTAGACTATGATCGAGTACTCACTACCCATATCACCGAGATATCCACTTACTAAGTGGTGATCTCTCTCTCTCCTACTACACCTCCAATATTTAATCATCTTATATAATCCATCATACAGTTCTTTATAGCCAAAAACTCTCGCCAAGGGATTCAAACTCTTTTTTCGTTAATGCTTTATTGGATAAATATGATCTCTCTCTCTCTCTCTCTCTCTCTCTCTCTCTCTCTCTCTCTCTCTCTCTCTCTCTCTCTCTCTCTCTCTCTCTCTCTCTAAAAGTTAACGAGTCATACGAATTTAACAGTGACAAGTAAAAAGAAAACGATGTCTTGGGTTAAAAGTTAGTGAGACCCACGAGTCTTTAGAAAACGCTAATATATATTGTTATTGTTATTAGACTATGATCGAGTACATCCATAATAGCTAAACATGCTATTTTTTTTTCGAAAAAATAAATATTCACTTCATTGAGAGAGAGAGAGAGAGAGAGAGAGAGAGAGAGAGAGAGAGAGAGAGAGAGAGAGAGAGAGAGAGATTTACATAGATTTACATAGAAAATCCTTAAACCTAAGTGATTTTACATTAATCAGAAGGCTCCTAAACGTTGCATTTCTACTCTAGTTGATATTAAGTTGAAGGAGAGAGAGAGAGAGTTTTCTTTACAGGAAATTTATTTGGGAATCTCATCAGAAGTCATTAAGAACAAAAAAAAAACTCCTTCGGGTACCGGTACCGGTACCGGTACTAACGGTACTTGAGTTTTCGGTACCAGTAGTACCGGTACTCAAATTAACGGTACTTGCCCATCCCTACTAAAGAGCACGGCTGGCGGAGCGAGTTGGAGAGAGCGGGGCTGAGGTCTTGCTGCTATGGCTGCCAGGTTGGAAGTGATGATGAATGACTTCTAATCTAATCTAAAGATGTAGGATAGATTAGGGGGGGGGGGGGGTGAAATAAGAGTATAGGTTTAGTAAAGTTGTTGAAGTGATGATGAAGTAAAGTGAGAGTTTAAAAGGTGGCGGGCTGTCCGCTTTGCTTTGTCCTTTATATAGTCATTTAATATATTGTATCTAGTGTCGCTCTGTTTTCTTGTTATCTTATGTGTTTTGTTTATTTGCTTAGCGTGTTCGTTCCTGCTTTATGTTGTGTACTTTTTTCTCGGTGGTCCTCTGTCCAGTATATTTTTTGTCTTTTTAAACCATGCGTGGTTTTTGTGACTCGTAGTTTTCTGTTATTCTCGTGAATTGTTCGCTATTCATGGATGTCATCTTGATGAATGTTTTCTCCGCCTGCATGTGTATGTGGAAGTTTACGGGATCCAGTTTTGCACACAAAAAAATGCATAAACTGTTCAGGAAACCACAGAACATTGGCTTATAAGTGCCCAGAGAAAAAGACAATAAGAGAGAGGAGAACAGAGGAGCAAAAAACAAGAGGCCAAAGAACGTACAGTCAAGTATCTAACACAGCACCGTAACAGCTAAATCCAGCAAATCTCAACATAGGTAAAGATACAGCTGCAACCATTCTGACGTGTATGCTGCATGCTCACTTGGTGAATATAGCTCAACCTGGATCATACAACACCGAGATCAACAAATTGCTTAAAGCAAACAAACTCCCAAGTGTCATTTTCCCCGACAACCCGCCTTCACTCAAAATACTAAATACTGCACAGGCTAACTTACAGGCAGCAGAAACCACGGAGGAAAGTCATATGGAAACAAAAAGTCAAGATGAGACAACAAAAGCAAACGAGGAAGAGAAGGAAGAACAAGAAACACACACAGAAGAACAAAGAACAAGATCACCAGGGAAAGTGAATATGAAAAAACAGATAAGCGGCAACCAAATAGGACTGGAAATATTCGCCAAAGAAAGTGAAGGATACCCTGAGGCAAACTTCAACCTAAGGGCACTCACAAAAGGAATGTTGAAGGGAACATTTAAATGGACCTACACTTCACAGGAGTACAAAGAGGAAGACGTGCTGAAGCTCCTCAACGACAATGAAATCAGCCTGAGAGACAGTTGGAGGGCGGTAGACGATGCCATCTTCAGGAAAATACGGAATGGATACAACCCACAGAAGACACCACCTCCAAGCAAAGGAAGAAACAGGATTGAAAGCAAATAAACAGTCAAACCGAAACACTCAATAAAAACATTATGGATATATTAGCAACACTAAAAGTTATTCAGCATAACACACAACACTGGAGGACTAACAAAATAAACTTGACAAATACGTATCTCCAATCAAACCCAGACGTTATCCTCTTAAACAGCCATGGAGCAAAAGATACACAGAGCATACAAATAAAAGGATATAACACATATATCAAAAACACATCCAATGAGTTGCATGACGGATCAGCGATACTAATAAGAAGCACCATAAAGCATAAAATCCAAGATGACTTCATATCCGACATACTATAACTAAAAATACAAACTACTGCTGGAACCATCTCCATCGCTACAACATACCTGCCACCCAGAAGACCATACCTTCCATACCCAGATTTCCACAGACTCCTATACAACAACCATCCAACATATATAATAGGCGACCTCAACGCCAAGCACAGAATTCTTGGAAACAATATAAACAATACAGTAGGCAATGGACTCGCCACCTTCATACATAATGGAAAAGCAATACACTTAGGCCCAAACTTTCCAACTTTCTTTGGCCATAGCACAAGTTCCACTCCTGACTTGATACTAAGCAACAACAAGGCAATACATAACATAGACATCAGACCTGGACCACTCACCACTTCAGATCATCTGCCAATCCTTATCAAGATAACAACAGAAGCAGTGCGGGAAGAAATAATACCAAGGCCTGATTACAAGAGGGCAGACTGGGAAAAAAATAAGAACAGAAACAACTGAGGGAATGGGTAATATAACAACACCAGTAAACATGAATAAACAAGAAATAGACAGCAAAATTGAAGAATGGTACAAAACAATAGAACAGAATGTGGAAAAGCATACTCCCATAAGAAACAGTATGGTAACACAGAAACCGCTCGACAGCCCTCAACTTAGAAACTTACAACACCAGTTTGCACAAATTCATTTGCAATCAATAACAGCAGGATGGACCATACGACAATACCAACAATACAAAACACTCAAAGCAGAAATAAAACACGAAACCGAAAATATAAGAGACAAAAACTTCAAAGACTCGATTGGAAAGCTAACAACTCTCACACAACCAAAAACCTTTTGGAGTCAAGTGAAAAAACTAAAAGGGGAAAAATCCAACAACGACCAACACTTAACAAAAAATAACAGAAAACTAACATCAAACAAAGCGAAAGAGCAGGCATTCAGAGAAGAATGGGAACCTGTATTCAGCATAACAAGAGAAGAAAACATCCAGTACGACAGAAACAGAGAAAACGAAGTTATAAACTACCTTAACGCACACGAACATATACGCATGATGCATCCCCTCTCAGACACAAGCAGACTACAAGGAATGAATCACACAGATGAACTGATATCAATGGACGAAATTAAACGAACAATCAAATCATTTAAAAACAACACTCCGGGTGAGTCAATAATAAATAAACATATTATGTAAAACCTACCTGAAATAGCCCTAGAAAAGCTACAGGTGATCTTTAATCACACATTATCAATGGGATACTTCCTAGAAAAATTCAAAACAGCTGTTATCAAATAATTACCAAAAGAAAATACAAACACAAACCCAATAAATTATAGACCAATATCTTTACTCGAAGTCACAGGAAAAATACTAGAGAAAATTATCAACATAAGATTACGAAAGCTCATGGAAACAAAAAACATCTTGAAAGACTCTCACCACGGATTCAGAACAAAAAGAGGAACGGATACAGCACTCACAGTAATTCACGAAACCGCAGCACACCACACAGCCCGAAAACAGCAATGCTACTTAGTACTTCGAGACATAAGCAAAGCCTTCGACAAAGTATGGCTGCAAGGTCTACAATACAAGATAGGCCTTCTACACATCCCACACATCACCAATTTTTTTCTTAACAACTTTATCACCGACAGGAAAGCCAAGATAAGAGTTACCCACTACACAGGCCCAGCATTCACACTGAAAGCAGGAGTCCCTCAGGGGAGAGCTCTGTCACCAACGTTATTCACAATTTACACCAATGATCTACCAGAGCCAGCAATAGACTGCACAAACAAACGATATGCAGATGATATAACTCAAATAATATGTTATGCAGGGAAGTCAAGAACATTAATGGCCAACAGGGTCCAAAGCGAGATTATGAAAATAAACAACTATGAGAACAAATGGAAAATCAAAACTAACAAGAATAAATTTAAAATAGTTCCACTGGCGGTAACAAAGAAAAACAACATAACAATTGATGGCACACCAATAAATTACGCAGAAAAAGGGAAAATACTAGGACTCACTATAAGCAGAAATGGAATAGAGCACCATGTGAATGAAATAAAGAACAAAGCATTAATGGCACTAACAGAACTATACAGATTTAAAAACTTACCAACAATAATCAAAATACACCTTATCAAAACACTTGTACTACCAATACTACGATACCCACACATACCACTAATAAAATTAAGCGACAAAAACACAATGAAATTACAAAATCAAGCTCTAAGGTTCGCAAATGACGAACGATTCCCCTATACAAAATCAACAATAGAAATGCACGAAGAAGCAAAACTGGATCCCGTAAACTACCACATACACATGCAGACGGAGAAAACATTCATCAAGATGACATCCATGAATAGCGAACAATTCACGAGAATAACAGAAAACTACGAGAGTCACAAAAACCACGCATGGTTTAAAAAGACAAAAAATATACTGGACAGAGGACCACCGAGGAAAAAGTACACAACGTAAAGCAGGAACGAACACGCTAAGCAAATAAACAAAACACATAAGATAACAAGAAAACAGAGCGACACTAGACACAACATATTAAATGACTAAATAACGGACAAAGCAAGGCGGACAGCCCGCCACCTTTTAACCTCTCACTTTACTTCAACATCACTTCAAAAACTTTACTAAACCTATACTCTTATTTCACCACAACCTAATCTATCCTACATCTTAAGATTAAGATTAAGAAGTCATTCTCACTCGAGACCTCAACACGGACACAGCTCCACTCCTGCCACTGAAGAAGGGTCAAGGACCCGAAATCGCGATCTGGGGACAACGATGACACCATATGGAGATGTCATCTCAGTCTTATCAAAAGAAAACAAGACACTCTTAAGAAACAAAGAGAACTTACTCAAGAAGATATATAACGCTGAGTTAGCTATCACCTTCAACCAAACATATATATATATATATATATATATATATATATATATATATATATATATATATATATATATATATATATATATATATATATATATATATATATATATATATATATATATATTTATATAAAGAAAAAGAAACACCTGTGTGAACAAGTATTTTCTAGCATGAATTTCATAAAAAGAAACTACGCAGCCAAATTAATGATACAATCTGCAGTCCTGCCTGAAGCGCAGAACGACATGAAGACATTGATCACCTCTCCAAAGAAACTAATGAGCAGTAATTACATTAAAGCTTAAACCCACCATGAGGACCTGTTATAGTAAGTAGAGTAGGCATGTTGTTTAAAAGTATGTAATATTTGTTCAGTCGTGGTAACAATCCATAAAGGATTAACAATAGCTTGCTGACACCATATTAAGTTATAGCAGTGGCTTCATAAATATAATGGTTTATTTTATGACACCTGCTATAATAATAACGATAATAATAATAATAATAATAATAATAATAATAATAATAATAGTAATTATTATTATTATTATTATTATTATTATTATTATTATTATTATTATTATTATTATTATTATTATTATTATTATTATTATTATTATTATTATTATTATTATTATTATTATTATTGTTATTATTATAGTGCACTTGATTATCTTGTCTGTGGGTATATTATTTAACTCTAATATGGACGAGCAAAATTTTCATGTTTCGTAATCTCCATTCATAACACTGCGGCTCCATCATCACTGATTTTCTGTCAAGCTTTATGAAAGTGGCTCATCTCGAATTTTGGGTTGCCGACCTCTGACCTAGAGGGTCTGTCCAAGACTAGTCCGTGCGACCAAAAGGTCCACGGAATAGTTCAGTAAGTTCACGTAAACCTGGGGGCTCCTCATTCTCCCAAATATGAGTGATGCCTGGCATATATGAGCCTGTTTCATTTCAGTGATACATTGTTGTCGAGTCTGTGGATGGCTGCTCGATAAATGGCCTCGATATTTTTTAAGTAGACAGTTCTCTGGTCAAGGCTTGGGGCCGTGAGCCCAAGCTCATGCCACAAGGGGACGGTAGCTTGTTAGCTGAAATTTCGTCACCTGAAGAGAGCTCAAAGTTCCGTGCCCTTATCTCGGTTTCTGGTGCATCCGTGTTCTGTTCTCCCCATGCCACCATGAACCAATCTAGGGGAGTCATTTTTTAACGGGACCTTTTCCGTTACTCAGAAGAAAGGCTGGTGAATGAACTCAGACTACGATGTGTCATCAGTGCGGCGAGTTCAACGAAAGGTAGACGGAGTACTCACACCTACACCAACATTGTTTATTAATTTCAACTGATTAGTACTGCCTAAAACTGTCAAGCTGGCCTGGCTAAACCTGAATGTGAAGCCGTATGTCCCCAACCCCAGAAGGTGTTTTCACTGTCAAGCGTATGGTGAGGTCATCCAGACCTGTCGGCGCTTGAAAAATGGCATTGCAAAAATATGTGTATCCTGTGGCATGGATAACCACTCTGACGACATCCCTGGCCAAGTGCGGTGTTACCACTGTGGTGAGCCTCATCCTGCCTCATCAAAGGATTGTGAGCGCTACAGATTTGAAAAAAAAGAGGTATTCACTATACGCAACCAAGAAAGGGTGGCCTTTGCTGAGGCGAAGCAACTCGCTCTCAACAAAATGTCATGACCAGGAATGGCATACACCGCTGCCCTCAATGCCCATGCCAATCGCCGTTCAGCCCCCATTAGCAGAAGCGCACTCGCAGTGAGGAGTCCCTCGGGGACACCCCTCCTGCTAAAGTGCCTTCTCCAGCGTCCGCTTCGGGATTGCTGGAAAAACCCCGGGTGCCGGCTGCAGCCGCCACCCCTGCCCCAGTGGCCCCGGCTGACCCTCAGCCGGTGACCGCTGCTGCTCAAGGCCACAGTGCGGCCCTGCCGGCGCCCGTGTCCCTCACCTCCGCACAGTCTGTGCAGGGTGAGGAAGCCGACGGCAGGAGCAAGAGGACGGGGAAACGTAGGTGTTGCACGGCCTGTCACATTGGCCCTCGGGCCAATAAAAAAAACACTAGCGCTGGGGTCAACCCTCCAGCGAAAGGCTGGTGGCACTACAGGGAGGTCCCTCTCCAGGGGCGCCCTGAAGAAACATAAATAATATTAAAGATCCTCCAGTGGAACTACCGCGGTTTAAGAGGATGCTGGAAGGAACTCTAAATACTGATAAAATAATCCCAGCCACAGTGTCTCTGCCTCCAGGAGATACTGTAAAAGGCAAACGCTCATCCTCCCCCACCCAATTACAGTGCCACATACCCGCCAGACGATCCCACACAAGCTCCTTCGGGAGGTACTTGTCTTCTCATCTCCAACGACATAGCACTCACTCCGGTTTCACTTAACACTCCATTGCAGGCTACTGCTGCTCAAATCCACATCACATGTACCTACACTATATGCTCCCTGTATCTCTCACCCAGTACTTCACTCAATCAGCAAGACCTCCTGACACTAGCAGGCCAATTCCCCTCACCCTTCCTAATAGTTGGCGACTTCAACAGTCGCCATACACTGTCGGAAGATACCACCAGGAGCCCAAGATACGTCACTGTTGCATCTGTAATTGAAGACCTAGACCTCTGCATATTGAACACCGGTCATTCAACACACTTTCATATGCAAACAAATACACGGTCAATTATTGACCTCTCACTCAGTTCCCCCGATGCATACCTGGACCTCAGGTGGGAAATATCAGAGGATCAACATGGCAGCGATCACTGCCCCATCGTCATCTCCCATTCAACTTTTCAACCGTCACTAGACTACCACGGTGGAAATTAGATCGAGAGGACTGGAAACTTTTTTCAGACTATGACACACGGAGACATCAATTGATAACTTTGACACTACCGAGGATGCAGTTACCTTTTTTACGGCGCACACTCACCCGGCTGGATAACTCACAATCCCACAGACAACGGGACATGCATCACGTCAGCCTGTGGTTTGGTGGTCGGACGAGTGCAAGCAGGCAGTGGCCTGCCGACGCCGGGCCTTCAACCGCTACAAGAGGCAGAGGACAGAGTTCAACCACATAGCCTACAAGAAAGCACGAGCACAAGCACGCCGGACTCTGAAAGAAGCGCGACGATCCTCATTTGCCAGCTATGTATCCACACTTACTTCACATACACAAATGACACAAATGTGGAAGAGGGTGCACAACATAGTAGGAACGTTTTCAATAAGCCCACCACCTGCACTGAAAATCAATAATAAGATCATATCAGGGAGCGCTGAAGTCGCCGACGTCATAGCCAGTAGATTTGATGTCGTGTATCAGCGCGGCTCAAGACCTCCTGCAGTACGCCAGTTCGTGGAATAACAAGAGAGCCAGCACCTAGATTTTCCATCCCTTAACACCGGAATATACAATGCTCCCTTCTCCATGCGGGAACTACAATCAGCTCTTTATCTTTGCAACGACACTTCGCCTGGACCCGATAACATCCCATACGCTATGATCCGACACATCAGTCCTACCACCAAGACCCTGCTGCTCCAAATATACAATTCAGTCTGGCACACTGGCTACATACCAAGTGAGTGGCGCAAAGCCATTGTACTGCCCATACACACACCTGGGAAGGATGGTTCACAGCCCTTTCTAGTAGTGCGGCGTCCGGAGGGGGCGCAGGTTCCTTTATTGGGAGAAAGCTCGAGGTCCCTCGACCCGGCTTCTCTCGGGTCCCAGTCTCCTCTTCTCGTCGTATTACTGTACCGAATCAGGTGGGTAAAAGGCAGTCTCTTTCAAGGGCTCGCCTGGAGCGCACTCGAAAACAGACATCTTCCTACTCATCCAGTGGAATTGTAGAGGCCTACGAGCCTCGTGGGAGGAACTCCGAGCATTGATATCTCGGTTTTCTCCTGCTTGCTTTTGTTTACAGGAGACAATGCTCGGAGACTACACTCACTCTAGTCCTCCTGGGTATCGTGCCGTTTACAGTGCCCCTAATCCTGGACAGGGCCACCATGGTGGCACCGCCATACTCTTTCGCTGTGATATCCCTTATGTCCCATTACAGCTTCACTCAACGTTGCAGTCTGTTGCTGTTAAGGTTTATTTGGGCAAATTTTATACATTATGTAGCCTTTATCTCCCTCCTGGTGTTCCCGTTGACAGACACGATCTTGACGACCTGGTGCAGGAGTTTTCCTCGCCTTTACTTTTATTAGGGAATTTTAACGGTCGCCATCCGTTGTGGGATGATGGTGCTACCAACCCACGCGGACTTTTAGTTGCTTCTTTTATTGTGGATCAGGGATTATAAATTTTAAACTCTGGGGATGTGACACATTTTCATTTACTTTTACCTCTATAGATCTTTCACCTTGCACTTCTAATTATCTTCCTGATTTTCGTTGGCGGGTCTTACCGGACTTGTATGGCAGTGACCACTTTCCAATTTTATTGGAACGCATTGATTCTGTACCACAGTCACGCCTTTCTCGCTGGCGTCTAGATAAAGCAGACTGGCAGCGATTTACGGAACTTAGCTCCCCTCTTCGTCCGTTAGCTGACTTTGGAACTTCTGACGAGGCTGCATCCTATTTCACTGATGCCTTACATTCTGCAGCCCTTCAGTCCGTCCCCAGGACGTCTGGCCAGTTCCCTAAACGTCCTGTTCCCTGGTGGAACGCCGCTTGCACTACTGCTGTTCAAGAGAGGCGTGCTGCATTCTCTCGACTTCGTCGTCACCGTGGGGACCTCCAGTGTTTGGATGCTTTTCGGCGAGCGCGTGCGCGACGCATTTTCAAGGAGGCTGAACGAATTTCTTGGAAGGCTTATCTCTCTTCCATCACTACCAGAACTACTCTCACATAAGTCTTTAACAGAGTTCGTAAGATCTCTGGGAAGTTTCCCCCCCCCTCCCCCTAAAGTGTTATCGCATGCAGGGGAAACGGTGGCGGACCCTACGACTGTTGCTGACCTATTCGCCAAGCACTTTGCCAGTGTCTCTAGGAAAAATCCTACTGCACCAGGGGCTCGTCATCGCCAGGATTTGGAATCACTCGGCGTTAACTTCTCTTCCACCGGAGGGGAATCTTATAATGTCCCATTTTCTCTCTCCGAGTTGAAGACGGCTTTATCCCAGTGTCATGATTCCTCGCCAGGTCCAGACGACATCACTTATGCCTTCTTACGCCACATATCTGACTGTGGTTTTACATTTTTATTGGATCTTTACAATTTCATTTGGCGTACCGGTGATTTTCCATCTCTGTGGAGTGTGGCTGTAATTCTCCCCATTCTGAAGCCTGGGAAAGATCATCTCCAAGCAACTAACTATCGTCCTATTTCCTTAACATCCTGCATTTGTAAAGTGATGGAGAAGATGGTGAATGTCAGGCTTATGTGGTACTTGGAGAGCCGGAATTTATTGACCCCGGTGCAATATGGCTTCCGAAAGATGCGCTCCACTTCGGATGCTCTTTTATCCTTGGAGTCCTCAATTTATGAGGCGTTTGCAAATAATCACCACCAGGTGACCGTGTTTTTTGATCTGGAGAAGGCCTATGACACAGCTTGGTGTCATGGAACTTTACTTAACCTGTTTGAGTTTGGTCTTCTTGGCCGTCTCCCTGTTTTTATTCAGGAGTTTTTATCTCATCGTCTTTTACTGGTTAGAGTGGGGAGTACTCTTTCCGAGGTTTGTCCACTTAAGGATGGTGTACCACAGGGAAGTATTCTCAGTGTTACGCTATTTGCTGTGGCTATTAATGGAGTCGTTGGTGTCCTGCCTGATGCAGTTCATAGCTCCATATATGTAGACGATTTATCCATTTCGTTTTCTGCGGCAAGCATGTCGTTGATTGAACGAAAACTGCAATTGACTATTAATAGAGTCGCCAATTGGGCAAATACGCTCGGCTTTCAATTTTCGTCCTCAAAGACAGTAGCTATGCATTTCTGTCGTCTTCGAGGCGTTCATCCGGACCCTGACTTATATCTTGGTAATAGGCGACTGTCCTGTGTAGAGACGACTCGTTACCTCGGTCTTTTATTTGATAGCCGCCTAACCTGGGTGCCTCATTTACGTTACGTTAAGGCGGCTTGTCAGAAAGCCCTGTCCCTCCTTCGTGTTTTAGCTCATACCTCTTGGGGTGCAGACAGGGACACGCTACTCCTCCTCCACAGAACACTCATCCCTTCCAAGTTGGAATATGGCTGCGAGGTATACTCCTCCGCCAAGGAGGCTCACCTGCGCGTGTTGGACTCAGTACATCACGCCGGGGTCCGCTTGGCTACTGGTGCATTCCGGTCTTCACCGATACCTAGCCTCCTCGTGGATGCTGGCGTCCCACCTATGGATTTGAGACGCCTGTTATCTCTTTTCCGTTGCTGGTTCCGCGTCCAACGCCTTCCAGAATCAGTTCCTTGTATGTCAATTTTGCGGGATTCCCGTTCGCCTGCATATGATGAGCGACCTAGTCTCCCTAAACCTTTTGGGTTTCGGGTAGCGTCTGCCATGACATCGTTGTCTTTCCCTCCCATCCCTATCTGCCCTTATCGAGTACCTAGGGTTGGATACTGGCAGTTGCCCGGTGTATCCGTGTGTTCTCCCACTATAGATAGTAAGAGGGATTTACAGCCATATGCGTCCCGAGCCTTATTTTTTTAGCATTTCACTGAACACTCGGACTCCATCCCTGTCTTTACTGATGGCTCTAAATTGGATGCTGGAGTTGGCTTTGGTGTTGTGTTCCCCTCCTTCTGTCGGGGAGGTAGTCTTTCTTCTGTTGCTTCTGTATTTACTGCAGAGCTGTCTGCAATAGTCCTCTCTTTACATATTATTTTTACCCTTCCTGTGGACTCTTTTATGATTTTTAGTGATTCTCGTAGCGCTCTTTCTGCGCTGGGCTCCTTTACTCCCTCTGTTAATCCCCCTAGTTTTATCTGCTCTCGAGTGGCTGTATTGCTCAGCAACAGGGGATATCGCGTTGGGTTTTGTTGGGTTCCAGGACACGTTGGCGTACACGGGAACGAACGAGCTGATGGACTTGCAAGGGAGGCAGCAGCTAGAGCTGCCCCTCCTAGTGCTGTCCCATGTACAGATATGTTTCCAGAGATTCGCAAGGCAATTCTTGCCAGTTGGCAGGAGAGGAGGAATGCTCGGGGTGCGACCTCCAAAATGGGAGAGATTACCAAGACTGTGTCTCGTCCTTGGTCATACGAAAGTGTCCGTGACCTTCGCTCGCAGACAGCCTTGACCCGTCTTCGGACGGGTCAGACGCGTCTAACACATGGTTACCTCATGTCCTGGGGAGTGCAGCCTTATTGTGATGACTGCTTGGTTCCCCTGACCGTGCGGCACTTGCTGGTTGGGGGACCTGCGAGTGCGATAACTGTCGCAGTGTCGGGGAGAAGACGGATCATTCCGTCTCTCGCTGATGCTGGGAGGGAGATGCCTTTCCCCGGGACATGAGGTACTTCTCTTTATGGAGAAGGCTGGCCTTCTCCATGAGTTATGACCGTTTTCTGTGTGATTTGTTTCGTCTCGTTTTGTTTGGCTTTGCTCTTAGTTTACTTTTTTAGATTCCTTTTTTAGCCCTTTTAGTTTAGTTTTTTTTCTTCTTTTCTTTAGTTTTTAACTCATTGAATGCGGCGCCATATGACCCTGGCTGTTGCGGCGCCTAATTTAAATCAATCAATCAATCAATTCACAGCCCTTACACTACCGGACCACCGCACTAACATCCTGCCTCTGCAAACTCTTTGAAAAGATTATAAACTTCCGCTTAATACACTATCTAGAGAGCAATGGCCACCTGTCTCCTCACCAGTCAGGGTTTCGGAGGATGAGATCTACAGTAGACGCCCTAATACGTCTCGAGTCAGCTATCTGCCGCTCGTTCGCAGAAAGACAACACATGGTGTGCATTTTCTTTGACCTCGAGAAGGCCTACGACACGACATGGAGGTATGGGTGATTGATTATTGCAGCGTTTTCTCTTGGCGCCGCTGCGGGGTCATATGGCGCCGCATATAAAGATTTGTAATTTAAAACTGTATAGAACCGGTAAAAAAATATAAAATATATGATAAAAAAATTAAACTATATAAAACAATTTAAAAACAAAAAAAAAACGTTATAAAAAATACACTAATATAACTACATAATACCAGTTAAAATGAAATGCAAAGTAAAATACAACGATACAAAGTCAATAAAACCTACAGGAGGCTGAGGACTCCAGCTCCCTGTAGGAAGCCATATACGTCATGTCCCGGGAAGAGTGCCTTTTCCCCCAGCACCAGAGAGAGAGAGAGAGAGAGAGAGAGAGAGAGAGAGAGAGAGAGAGAGAGAGAGAGAGAGAGAGAGAGTAGCTCCCATCTCCGCCCCGTCACCGTGGGACGTACCGCTCTCGCAGGTGCCCCAGAGTGGGGCACTAGACCAGCAAGTGCCGAACAGTCAGGGGGACCAGGCAGTCATCACAGTAGGATTGTACTCTCCGGGACATGAGGAATCCATGCGTGCATCGAGTATGGCCCACTCTAAGGGCCAAGACAGTTTCCTGCTTATGAGTCCTAATGTGGGAATACGACCAGGGACGCACAGCCCTGGCCACTTCACATACATGAAATACATTATTTTCTCCCAAACCCTCCGTGACCCCTCGATAAATCCCAAACTACCCCCCAGGGGATCACAACCCCCAGGCTAAGAACCCCTGATATAGGGGATAGGGATAGGGTACACTTTGCTCACTCCGTCTAACACTTCCAGACAGCGTAATTGCCTCGCTGCCTCCGTGGGCGCAAACGTAGCAGCTGGCGAAACAAGCGGTGAGACGGCGAGCCGCTTTGAGCCGGCTCGCAGACGGCTCGTGGCCAAGCGGCCACGCGCTCTTCTTGCTTCCCTCGCTGCCTCGTAGGCGGGCGCCTGAGCTGAACGCGGAAAGGGGCGGTGAGACCGGCCGCGCTGCCACGCGAAGCTGTCAGCCGTCTCGCTGCCTCGGACGGACATATTTTACCCTCACAGATATATCGTAAACCAATAAACTTGGTATCAATGGCTTCATAAAGACTTGTACTAGAACATGCGCAAATAAAAATAGAGGAAACTAAACAATACAAACTCGTTTCGTCTCCATATAGAGTATGGTAGACAATAAATCCTAAGTACCAATTCTCCCCCAATCCCTAGCTCGAAATATTGTGGGCCAACTTTTTTAAACGAATATATATTTTGAAACGGAATTTAGTGAGGATTCTTATGGTATCATCAAAATCTTCATGCGCCTATTAGTTCCCGAGTTATATCAAGAAAACCATTTTTTGTTAACGATGCATTCATCAATGTTGTAATAGTAGTAGTAGTAGTAATATTCGTGGAAGCAGTAGTAGTCGTAATAGTAGTTGTACTAGTGATAGTAGCAATAGTGGCAACAGCAGCAGCACTTGACGAGTGCACCTTACAACTCCATCGACAGTCACTCGTGACCGTTCGGAGCGGCCCGCTGGCGCGAAATTGCGAAATTGAGGGGAATGGGTCGGCGGCGGGTGGGCCGAGCGTAACGGGCTTTCCGCGTCTGGCTCGCGCGAGCGGCCAGCGCCGGCAGGACGGTCACCGAGACAAAAGTAGAAGGTACAGTAGGGAAGTGAGGGTTGCGCGAGCTGCGGGAGTCTCTCACGACAACCCGCTCGAGCTTCTCCACGCTTATAAGGCTTGGCATCGCTCATTTCCACCTGGCAATCTTGATTCTCAGATCGATTTGATGTGACACTCTCGTCTCTCCCGCTCAACCCCCTCTCTTTTATGAGAAGCTCCACGGCCTTAACTTCGACTCCTCGTGGCGGCGCCTTCAATGTAGCGACCTCTTCTTCGGTGAATTTTATCGGGCATAGTTACCGTCACTTGTCTCGGGCTAAGACTTGGCATCGCTCACCTCCTTCGAATTGATGTTGACACCCTCGTCTTGCCCGCACAAACCTCTCTCTTTCATGAGAACCTGCCGCTATTCGCGACAGGGTATTTTATCAGGCAGAGCTTCCGTAACGTGACGCGGGCTAAGACTCGGCATCGCTCACTTCCACCTGGCACTCCTCCTCGTTCGCAGCTCGATTTGATGTTGACACTCTTGCTTTGCCCGCGTCTCTTTCATGAGAAGCTGCGACTCCTCGTGATTGCTTGCGGGTTGAAACATGGCAAATAACGCGCAAAGAATTATGAAATATGGGAAAAAAACTCAGACAATACAAAAGCGTGCTTCCAAGAAATTGGAACCAGGAGTGGAGTATGTGATGCAGTATTAGACTCATGAAGGCCTGACTAATTGCGGGCTGATGATACATCAGTTTATGCAAAAAAAATCACGCAAAGAATGATGATTTATGGGTACAAAATTCATAAAAAAGCGTGGTTCCAGAAAAATGGTGGACGGGGACCACCAGGAGTGGAGTCCGTGATACCCTATGAGACTCAAGAAGGATTGACAGATTGTGAACATATGGTCGTTCCTAATGGGTGGAAAGATCAACTATTTGCATGGTTGTAACAAACCACATTTTACTGGTACGGCTCTGGGGCTTTCCTCACCAGAGCAAGGGACTGTGTAACCTTGTCGAGGTGTACCAGCTTCATGGCTATTCTGTGGCTGCTCGGGATATGGAAAGATACCTGTAACCTTCGGGGAGCTATAGCCACAAGGACGACCACCAATGAGCAGCTCCGCCCAGCGGGCTAAGCCTTGGCCTCGCACACTTCCTTTGATTTGATGTTGACACCCTCCCCGCACGCAATGTCGTCGGTTATAATCCAGTCGTCGACTCATGCATCGGCTTGTGTTAAGACAGAGTATCCATGCTTCGGCTTTATCAGCGTGAACGCCACCGCCTCCTCCTCTGGAAGTAGCTGGCTTCATGCTGGCATCGACCGCATCGGGGAGTTTCGCCTGTTGTATATAGCGGGCGTTCCCTTAAACCCATGAATGATGACCGACCGCGTTACGCCTCTGGTGGGCCCGTACGTCGGTGACACGGAACTTAAGAACACAGCGGGAAGGTCTCGGGACTTCATCTTTAGATGGTCTCGAGGCTGCCTCCTCGTCTGCTGTTGTCGCTCCGTGTCCACTCTCGGTTCGGAACTCTGGAAAAATAACACACCCAAAACAATCCCCGTGCTGTGGCTAGAAAGCGTGTGGGCGCGTCTCCCGGTTGGCGGATGGGAGGGCCCAAGTAAAGGGTGCATATTTATGCCGTGGACCAACTTATCCTACATGAGAAGGAAAACTCTGATTGCAAACCACCTACCTTACACCTTGCGTAGGTTAATATTTTTACTCTGTGCTATATGTAAACTTTTAAGTTTTTTTTTTTATTTCTTACAGCTTACAGGGTAAATAATTAACCAACCAGGATCATGGCTTCAGACTCGACTGTGGACGATTCTTGCGAGGCTAAGACGTTCACTGATAAGGAATATGTTTCTTCCCAAAAGAGGTCGAAGCAGTCCTTAGCCTCCGAGGAGGAGGAGGCAGTGAAAGCCTTCAGTGAACATCAGAAAAAAACGACGGAGGATGAGGGCTCTTGGATTGGGAGTGTCATGTGAGTACAGGCACACATACGTGCTACTACCCATTCAACGTCTAACTCTGTATCTCACTCGTCTTTACCTACGGTTCTCTTTTCTTGCAGCTGGCAACTAAGTCAATGAGGAGGAGCCCGATCCATCGGAGGAGTCCCGTCCATGTGGCAAAGACTCTACTGACGGTATGAATATGGCCACTGTTGTATGAATTTAAAACATATGAGTATCGTATATGCATGAGTGTATGTGTGATAAATTTCCTTTCTCAACAGATTCCACTACGGGAACGGGGGGAGACGAGTGAAGGAAGTCGTGCCTCAAAGAAAATCAGTCCAGGTGAGGTGGATGTAGTTGCCTCTACAAGTGGAACCCTTTCTGAAGAGATCATGAACAGATTATAAGCATCTCGAAGGGCATGAGAGAGCGAACTGGACGAGTAGATATTCGGGAAAGTTGGGAAACCCCAACGCTGAACGAAATCGGCGCATTCTTCTCGAAGAAAATTAAGGTCCACGAGAAGGCTGCATCCATGTTAAAACAGAAGTAGTGAGTGTGCTTAGAGGTGGCACAAGACTTCTGGGAATCTATGAGGAAGGCACAGGCCGTCAAACTGGCGAAACGCTTTGGCAAACACCGTGCCCGTCCAAGAATTAAAGTGGCTAAGAGCAGGGAACCGTGAGTATTTAGGGGTACACAAAGTTTGATCAGTTGCTACAAAAATGCTGGGACTGATAGTATTATAATACACGCATATACACTCACTCACCTGTCTCTTCTTTACAGGAGGTCATGCCCAATGGCCGGGTGCACTGGCAAATCTCTGAACTGAAGTCGCCACCTTGTCAATTGCCACCTGTACCTCATCAAGTCGGATCGTACAAAAGTGCTGGCAAAGCACAGATAGCTGACAAAGCTTCAGCGCACAACAGCGAAAGGTGTCAAGCCGAATAAGTCTCCCCCAAAGAAGCAAAAACGCAAGCTTCGATACCGTACGACAAAGTGCAGCGTCTGCGACAAGACAGTCAAGCGTTCACGTTGTGAGTGTTCACCTCGTCAAACGTAGAATTGCGCAATATGCCAGGATAATGAGAGACTCACAACCTCTCTATGATGATGAAGAGAGAGATAGTCAACTGTGACCGTCTCCAGTGAGAATGTCAAGGTTACGATATGGGATGGCATCAAAGCTTTTTTAGAACGCCTTGGAGAATACTTGAGAGCTTACACATCCCTTGCCCATGGATCTTTGACAGTTGAAGTTTGCATGGTCAGTTTAAACCACGCTGTTGGTGATGAAATCCTGAGAACCATGAGTATACAAGCACTTTGCAGACATAGACAAGCCACGCGGCTATCTAAAGAGCAAAATGGTTGTATGCAGGGCGAGCTACGCTCGAAATATTGTGGCAGCATGCACCCGGGCCGTTGAATTTATGATGATTTCTACTGAGAAACTGTACAGGATCAGCTATGAGGAGAAGCTAAACATGGTCAGACGTCTGAAAACTATTATTGTCCGTGAGTATTCACAAATTTGATATATGTATATGCTTGTATTGTTCTCTGGCGGAAATAGGGCGCCGCTAATAGGTTATTTTGTCTTTAAACATAATAGTAACATAAGGAAGAGAAGATAGAGGTTATTGAGCAGCGGAAGAAAAAGGAGTCGGAGAACACTGATCTGGCTGACGTAGAAAAGTTGCTCCAGGCTCCTTATCTCAACACTTCCCTTGGCGCAGCAGTCGCCTGCCTAGACGATGAAGCTTACAGACCGTGCACGCTCTCAGACTTCACGGATCTGCGGGACGTGCTGGCCACGCTCATGCTGATAAAGGCACTCCGACGGCTGATGGAATTCACTGAATTTAGGCTGTCGGAGTACATCGGCATGGAGATGGAAGGGGATACCTTCGCATAGCCCGACATAAACCCGCTGCGCTACGTCAGAACCCACTATAATGATGTTGATGCTGAATGAAAGACAAACCCAGTTGTGTATATATATATATATATATATATATATAGATTTATATATATATATATATATATATATATATATATATATATATATATATATATATATATATATATATATATATATATATTTTTACCCTTTGATTTTTTTCTTGCAGGGCCCTTGCTCGTATTTCTCGATGAAAGAGAGAAGAAGGCCCTTGACGCATATGTGAAGTATTATCGGCCACTCACTGTCTCCTGCTGAGGGCCGGAATGCTTGGTCTTCCCGACGAGGAAATCCTACACAGCAGAGCGGTGCTGCCACAAATTGAGCGTCTCCAATCTAGGAAAGACTATGAAACGCATTGCTCACAATTGTGCAGTGGGAGTGAAGTTCACAAATTTCGGCCGTTTTTGAGGAGACGGAAGACCAAAAATTGCGGCTCTCTCTGCAGACCGAAGAGAGATATTACGATTACAGTAGTAAGATCAAACCAGGTAAGAGCGTGGTAGAGAAGCTCAAAAACATGAGGGCCGACAGACGAGAGGCTCTTCAACCTGAGGAGAGAGACAGCGACACAGACGATGTGCTGGCTCTAATCGAGGCTGAACAACAGCCTCCAGAAGCCACCCTCAGGCTTTCATGATATGAGCTTTCAAAACCTGAAATTGTTTCTAACCAGGTTCACTCTCCATTTCAGGAGCGTCATCTCTGGGTCTCCTGTGCTACCGGGTTTCCGGAAGACGTCAGTGTGTTGTCGTATATGCCGGGACCAATTACTTCGACGTCCTCCAAAACCTACTTACCCTGCATATGGTACATTCCGCTAAAGGGTTGCCCTTCTACTCAAATATGTTGCTCTTTTTGAAGTCTCTTGGCATTTTTTTCTCAAGAGGGGGGCAGACATGCGCATCATATTTTGTCAGACGATTCAGAAGAGATCAAGATATCTTCATGTGATGTTTTCTCTCCTAAAGGGCCGGCTTCTTCTTGATCGCCGCTGGCAACATGGATCATCATTTTTAATTTTTCTTCAGTGAGGACGCTGTGCGTCATTCCCATGTGCCTGTGAATATTGATAACACTAGATGTGCACATTGGCACTGAACACAGCGTCCTCTTCTTCCCTCCTTCATTGATTTGTTTTCTGTTCCTGGAGGCGCTATTTCGGCCTGGTTTTTCTTCACTTACTTTTTTGAGGGCTACCTCAGGCTTCCTGTCTATTGTCTGCCTCGCTTTAAGCTGAGTTAATTTATTCTTTCTTTCTTTCTTGCTTCCTGAATAATTCTTCTCTCTTCTTGTTTGTAGTTAATTATTCTCTCTTCTTGTTTGTAGTTATCTTGAAGTACCGCCATGTTCTTTCCCCTTGTAGGCAGCCTGCCCCCCTCTTGATTTTCTTGTTCAGTGTTCTTCTTCTTCTTCTTCTTGAGTGTTTTCTGTACTCTTTCCCTCTCTTGTAGCTGGTGGGTATCAAGTAATAAGCTCATATTCTTTCCTCTCCCTATGGCGCTCCCCTCGGCGAATGTCGTCCTTGTCGAACCCGTCACGCCCCATGATCTTGAAGTCTGGATTTTTCAGAGTCATCGGAGTCCAGACCCTGTTAGTGAAAAGTGTATATATATATATATATATATATATATATATATATATATATATATATATATATATATATATATATATATATATATATATATATATATATATATATATATGTGCACGACCTTGACTCTTCTGAATTTTCCACCATCTGGCTAAGACTTCATTGTCATTCTATTACTAAATACATCTGTGATGTTTATCTCTCACCTAACTCTACTGACTATGTAAAATTCTTTGACTATATGAACTATAAAGTGGCCCACTCTCCTTCGATGAAATCTCCACCTTCGGAGATTTCAATGTTCACCACCTACTTTGGCTTTCATCCTCTTTCACTGACCAGCCTGGTGAACAAGCTTACAACTTTGCTCTCCTTAACGACCTAGAGCAGTTGGTTCAGCACCCTACACGTATCCCCGACCGTCTTGGAGACAAGCCCAACATACTAGACCTTTTCCTTACTTCTAACCCTTGTGCTTACCCATTCAAACTGTTCTCTCTGCTGGGCTCCTCCGATCACAACCTTATTTCTGTATCCTGTCCTATCGCTACTGTACATCCTCTGGACCCACCGTAGAGGCGATGCTTCTGGCATTTTGCTTCAGCTCGGTGGGACGACCTGAAGATGTACTTTTCCGATTTCCCGTGGAATGATTACTGCTTCCAGGAGAGAGACCCATCTGTGTGTGCCCAGCGCATCACAGAGGTGATTGTCTCTGGAATGGAGGCATACATTCCACGCTCTTCCTCTACTCTTCATGCCAAATAGCCTTGGTTCATTCATGCTTATTCTCATGCTATTAAAGATAGAGAGGCAGCTCACAAAAGGTACCAGAGCCTTCGCACTCCTGCTAACCATGATCTTCACACTTCTGCCCGAAATCGAGCTAAATCTATTCTCCGACTTAACAAAAACTCTTTCATCAATAGAAAATGTCAAAACCTTGCTTTCACTTCTTCCTCTTTACCTTCTCCTTAACCCTGAGGGCAGCACCGCCGTCTCATCTATCTCTAAGGCTGAACTATTCGCTCAAACTTTATGTAAGAACTCCACCCTGAACGATTCTTTGCATATTCCTCCTACTCATCCCCCCGCTGACTCCTTTATGCCTATTATTAAAATTCTTCATAATGATGTTTTCTATGCTCTCTCTGGCCTCAACTTTCAGAGGGCTTATGGACCTGATGGATTGCCTCCTATAACTCCTATAACTGTGTTTCTGTGCTGACACCCTGCCTGGTCAAACTCTTTCGTCTCTGCCTATCAACATCTACCTTTCCTTCCTACTGGAAGTATGCCTTAGTACAGCCTGTGCCTAAGAAGGGTGATCGCTCAAATCCCTCAAACTACCGCCCTATAACTTTATTTTCCTGTCTATCTAAAGATTTTGAATCAGTCCTTAACCGGAAGATTCAAACGCACCTTTCCACCTCTAACCTTCTATCTGATCGCCAGTATGGGTTCCGCAAGGGGCATTCTACTGGAGATCTTCTTACTCTCTTAACTGACTCTTGGTCATCCTCTCTTAGCCGTTTCGGTGAAACTTTATCTGTTGCGCTAGACATATCGAAAGCCTTCGATAGAGTCTGGCACAAGTTTTTTTTAAACTGCCCTTTTTCGGATTATATCCCTCTCTCTCTTCCTTTATCTCCAGTTTCCTGTCCGGCCGTTCTATATCTGCGGTGGAAGACGGTCACTCTTCTTCCCCTAAACCTATCAACAGTGGTGTCCCACAGGGCTCTGTCCTATCACCCACTTTCTTCCTGTTATTCATCAATGATCTTGTTTCCGTAACAAACTGTCCTGTCCACTCATACGCCGACGACTCCACTCTGCATTATTCAACCTCATTCAATAGAAGACCATCCCAACAGGTAGTACATGACTCCAGACTGGAGGCTGCAGAACGCTCAACCTCAGACCTTGTTATCCTTTCCGATTGGGGCAGAAGGAACCTTGTGTCCTTCAATGCCTCAATCACTTAATTTCACCCCTATCAACTCGACACAATCTTCCAAACACCTACCCCCTATTCTTCGACAACACTCAGCTGTCACCTTCTTCAACACTAAATATCCTCGGTCTATCCTTAACTCAAAATCTTAAATGGAAACTTCACACCTCCTCTCTCACTAAATCAGCTTCCTCGAGGTTGGGCGTTCTGTATCGTCTCCGCCAGTTCTTCTCCCCCGCCCAGTTGCTATCCATATACAGGGGCCTTGTCTGCCGTTGTATGGAGTATGCATCTCACGTGTGGGGGGGGCTCCACTCACACAGCTCTTCTGGACAGAGTGGAGTCTAAAGCTCTTCGTCTCATCAGCTCTCCTTCTCTTACTGCTAGTCTTCTACCTCTAAAATTCCGTCGCGATGTTGCCTCTCTATCTTCTATCGCTATTTTCACGCTGACTGCTCTTCTGAGCTTGCTAACTGCATGCCTCCCCCCTCCTGCGGCCTCGTCTCACATGACTTACTGATCAAGTTCAACCCTATACTGTCCAAACCCCTTATACAAGGGCTAACCAGCATCTTCACTCTGTCATCCCTCACGCTGGTAAACTCTGGAACAATCTTCCTTCATCTGTATTTCCTCCTGCCTACAACTTGAGCTCTTTCAAGAGGAGGGTATCAGGGCACCTATCCTCCCGAATTCGATCTCTCTTTTTGGCCACTCCTGTTTACTCTATTCAGGAGCAGTAAGTAGCGGGCATTTTTTTCATTATTGTTTTCTTTTTATTTACGCCCTTGAACTGTCTCCTTTGCTGTAAAAAAAACACATTAATTTTCCTCGACGTACAGGCAATTAAAAGCAATCACTCCGTGGTGTAATGGTAGCGCGCCCGCCTCACAACCGAGAGGTCTCTGGTTCGATCCCCGGGCGGAACAGAGTCAGATGGGCAGACTCTTTACCCCTTGCCCCTGTCCACCTAGCAGTGAATGGGTACCGGGTATCAGTCAGCGGTTGTTTCCCAGCTTCCCGGGAAGGTAAACTGCGGCAACCCGTAATTCAGACCGACCTTCTGTCCCTGGGTAAAGGGTTTATTCCCACCACAAGCTCAAAGGGAGATGAACTCCCGCAGCCACGCGCAACAAATGGGTATGCTCCTCACTTTACTTTTGTTTACGGTTATCACAAGTATTGATTCCTTCTCCACGAACATGTAAATAGAAGTAATAACTTGGATCACATGATGGGGTAAATCGACGGAAAGGCACATTAACAAAATCACTCCTGTCACACGTCACGATGCCTCGACCAGCAGGCACTTATAATCAGAATAACACTTATTTTCTTAGTTTGGTACACTTCTTGCTGATGTTAGGCACCGAAATTAGTTAAGCACTTTACGTACTGAAGTAAAAAGTATCACGCCCCTTCTTACCCTGACTGAGGAGAGCAGAGCAGACGCACGTCTTAACACTGTGGGAGACACTGTGTGAATAAATCTTACCCATTACATGTAGGGGGAGAAGTCTAAGCATGCAGTTTTCCGTTAATCACGCGCTCTGGAAGTACCTAAAAGGCTTATCCCCGAAAAAAAAAATTGAAATTTGCATAAAAAACAACTAGCCATAAAATTCTTATTTATTGTCGTATCTTCTTCAATTTGAGCTTACTTTAATCGACTATGTACGGCCCTCCCAACTATATATATATATATATATATATATATATATATATATATATATATATATATATATATATATATATATATATATATATATATATATATATATATATATATATATATATATATATAGCGGGTGACCGCTCCAATCCCTCAAACTACCGTCCTATTGCTTTACTTTCTTGTCTATCTAAAGCTTTTGAATCAATCCTTAACCGGAAGATTCAAAAGCACCTTTCCACTTCTGACCTTCTATCTGATCGCCAGTATGGGTTCCGCAAGGGGCGTTCTACTGGTGATCTCCTAGCCTTCTTAACTGACTCTTGGTCATCCTCTCTTAGCCGTTTCGGTGAAACTTTTGCTATTGCGCTGGACATATCAAAAGCTTTTGATAGGGTCTGGCACAAATCTTTGCTTTCTAAACTACCCTCCTACGGTTTCTATCCTTCTCTCTGTACCTTTATCTCCAGTTTCCTTTCTGACCGTTCTATTTCTGCCGTGGTAGACGTTCACTGTTCATCACATAAATCTATTAATAGTGGTGTCCCACAGTGTTCTGTCCTATCTCCACTCTTTTTATGTTGTTATTTGATGATCTTATTTCCAAAACGAACTGTCCTATCCATTACTACGACGATGATTCCACTCTGCATTATTAAACTTCTTTTAATAGAAGAACCACACTTCAGGAACTTAACGACTCAAGGCTGGAGGCTGCAGAACGCTTAGCCTCAGACCTTAATATTATTTCCGATTGGGGCAAGAAGAACCTGGTGTCCTTCAACGCCTCAAAAACACAGTTTCTCCACCTATCCACTCGACACAATCTTCCAAACAACTATCCCCTATTCTTTGACAACACCCAGCTATCACCTTCCTCAACACTAAACATCCTCGGTCTATCCTTAACTCAAAATCTTAACTGGAAACTTCATATCTCATCTCTTACTAAATCAGCTTCCTCGAGGCTGGGCGTTCTGTACCGTCTCCGCCAGTTCTTCTCCCCTGCACAGTTGCTGTCCATATACAGGGGCCTTGTCCGCCCTCGTATGGAGTATGCATCTCATGTGTGGGGGGGCTCCACTCACACAGCTCTTCTGGACAGAGTGGAGGCTAAGGCTCTTCGTCTCATCAGCTCTCCTCCTCGTACTGATAGTCTTCTACCTCTTAAATTCCGCCGCAATGTTGCCTCTCTTTCTATCTTCTATCGATATTTCCACGCTGACTGCTCTTCTGAGCTTGCTAACTGCATGCCTCCCCTCCTCCCGCGGCCCCGCTGCACTCGACTTTCTACTCATGCTCATCCCTATACTGTCCAAACCCCTTATGCAAGAGTTAACCAGCATCTTCACTCTTTCATCCCTCACGCTGGTAAACTCTGGAACAATCTTCCTTCATCTGTATTTCCTCCTGCCTACGACTTGAACTCTTTCAAGAGGAGGGTATCAGGACACCTCTCCTCCCGAAATTAACCTCTGATTTTGGACACTCCTTTAACCTCTGTTCGGGAGCAGTGAGTAGCGGGCCTTTTTTTCTTTTTTTTTCTTTGCGCCCTTGAGCTGTCTCCTTAGCTGTAAAAAAAATAAATAATAATAATAATATATATATATATATATATATATATATATATATATATATATATATATATATATATATATATATATATATATATATATATATATATATATATATATATATATAAACTTTGAATAAATGTATTTTTTTTAGGTTTCTAGAACGATATTTCAAAGTTAAATATCTCTAAATTTTCAGTGAGACCACCATTTTTTCTCCTCTATAATAATCTATCATCATAGGGCTACTATAGCATATAAAAAACATAAATCTGCTGTAAAGGACTCCTAAATGGCACGCAAAAATGTTTAAATACTCGTGATTTTTTTTTTTTTTAAATGAATATTACTATCCAAAATTTCTCAATTAGTTATTCTATGGATGGAGACGTATCCTGGGTCATGATTTGGTCATGAAAATTGTCAAGTCTCCAAACTTACCTGTCACACCTGTCCGTGAAAGTCAGGTTAAAGTCACGTTACATTAGTTTGGTCTAAACTTGGGACAAATTGACTTCCAGCGTGGTAAGGTGGTCTAAACCCAGTTGATAGCTACATTTGTTGGTCTAGACACTTTTATGCTACATTAGTTTGGTGTAGACAATTGTCATGTTACATTTGTGTAGTCTAGACACTTGTCATGCTACATTAGTTCGTCTAGACACGTTCCATGATGCAATTGATTAAATAATCGGTGGTCTAAATCTGCCTCACGCTACATTTGCTGGAATATAAACATGGTGCACGGAGCAGGAAAATAGTCCAGTTTGTACATTTACATTACTTTCTGGAGGCTGCCATTTCTTTAAAAATAGACATCCATCCATCAAAATCACGTCAATCATCTCGGTTTTAAGATTCTAGTTGCTCGTTGCCTCCTCGATTTTTTTTACGGACCTGGAAATGAAATGTCTCCAAAGTTGCCACTTCTAATGTTCCCGTACACCAGGTTTAGACTCATATGTAATCAATTTTTAAAAGATTCCTGTCAGAGCAAAAACTAAAAATTAAGGTATCCGACAACGCAATATGATGAACAACGTAAAAATGCATCACATATTGGTGCCCGGTGATTATCGGATGAAAGGGAAAGCCGGAATAGGAAAAAAACTGTAGGAACCTTCCGTTGAAAACAAAAAGAAATATGCATTATTTTTGCACGAGGAAATGATATGTGCACGTTTTAGAGTAAAAAAAAAATAATAATAATAAGTTTGGAGTTACGGAATTAATGTAGCTGCGTGATGCAAGTTTAGGACCGATTTACATTTGTCGAGTCTAAACCTGGCTCAAGGGGCTAGAAAAACGATCTCAACCTGTGAGACATCTAAGTAAATATCGGCCCAGAGAAGCGAAATTAAGTGCATTTATAAAAAAAGCAATGCATTTTTGTACGTGAAAGCCTATAGCGCCGGTAGGCTTTCTTGAGGGGGCTGGATGGTAGTCGGCCCCAGCCCGTCATGGCGCTGGCAAGTGCTTATAGTGGCGCCATCTTCTGTTGACTCATTCTGCCCCCAGGAACTCCTTATTGATTCACATGGACGGTTTCCTCTAGAATCTGGGTATTGATGGGTTGTCTTCAGGACAGCATGTGGGTAGTTTTAAGCCACTCGGCGGTGACTGAAAAATCAGAGGTGGTAGCATGGGGATTCAAACCCACGTCGTCCATCACGCGGTGAATGTGGGTCCAGCACACTATCACTCAGCCAGCGCCTGCTAAAATGGAATGGATCGAAGCAATACAACGGATAACACAAACGATCTAATGTTTCGAATGACAATAACTGTTCATGAATACAGTGTACAATGTTGAGATCTGGATTAAAATAAAGTACTAATCGTCATCTTCAACATATTCAAGTTCGCCGGGCGATTAATTTGAAGAAGAGAAAATACAACTTGCTAAAGGAAAACAGCACTGACGAGGCACGCGAACAGTACCATCAAAGCCTCAGAGCTTGCAGAACACTCATTCGCCAGAGTAAACGCGACTATGAAAAGCAAATTGCACGCGAAGCCAAGTCCAACCCGAAAAAGGTCTTCACGTATATAAGAACCAAAAAGAAGACAAAAAGCAATATCGGTCCCCTAAAAGATGAAAGTGACGTACTAACACAGGACAGTAGACAAATGGTCGAAATCCTAAACAGGAACTTCGCGTCTGTGTTCACGGTCGAGAATACCCAGTCCGTACCCGAGAGCCCTTCCCCACCGATGGGAATCACTCCCCTAGAAATTGGTACAATCGACGAACGGGATGTGAAAAAGTACCTAGACAAACTCGAGACAAACAAGTCTACCGGACCCGACGACTTGTCACCCAGGCTGCTCAAGGAACTCAGGCAGCAAATCCTCAAGCCACTCACCGCCATCTACAATCTGTCACTACAACAAAACAAAGTCCCGAAAGACTGGAAACAAGCGAACGTAACACCGATCTACAAAAAGGGAGACAAAAGTGTGGCCCTAAACTACAGACCAATCAGCTTGACCTCAGTGGCGGGAAAAATCCTCGAGAAGATCATCAGAGACAAACTCGTTAGGTTCCTTGAAGACAACAACATCATTTCCGATGCCCAGCACGGTTTCAGGAACAAGCGCTCATGCTTAACCAATTTATTGGACTTCTTCCAAGGTATCTATTAAAACTGGGATAATCATATCCCCAGTGATGTTATATATCTAGACTTTCAGAAAGCCTTTGACAA
>NW_026111899.1:0-2500 GCF_024679095.1 Eriocheir sinensis
CATACCAACCGATATCAGGAAAAACGGCGGATACCAGCTCAAACGTCGCCTGTTTCAGTTTATTACCACAGCCTGGGATACTGAGAATCTCCCACAGCAATGGAAAGATGCCAATATCATGCCTATATATAAAAAGAAAGGCGACAAAGCCGACTGCGAAAACTACAGGAAAATGTCACTGCTCTCTGTAGCGGGAAAAGTCCTCGCAAAGGCTATGCTCAACCGTCTTCTCTCGAGCGTAGTGGACGACGTTCTACCCGAGTCCCAGTGTGGTTTCCGACCTGACCGCTCTACCATCAACATGGTCTTTGTAGCCAGACAGTTGCAAGAAAAATGCAGGGAGCAGCATAAAGATGTCTTCTTTGCCTTCGTAGATCTGACCAAGGCCTTTGACACCGTAAATAGGGATTTCTTCTGGGTCATCCTCTCCAGATGCGGCTGTCTTCCAAAGTTCCTCGCACTACTGCGGTCGCTCCACGATGGGATGTCGGTGCGGGTTTCCATCGGAGGTGAAGAATGTGAACCACTGAACGTAAACATCGGCGTTAAACAGGGCTGCGTGCTCGCTCCGGTCCTCTTTAACATCTTCCTCGTGGCCGCCACGCTCATCTCGCGTGAAAAGATAGATGGGGACGACACCGTTGCCATCAAATACAGATTTGATGGCAGTCTGTTCAACCTCCGTCGGCTAAATGCCATCACCAAAACATCGGTGTGCAACATCCACGACCTTCAGTACGCTGCTGATACTGCCATCGCTTCAACCTCTACTGAAGCTCTGCAGAGAAATTTGTGCGCCTATGCCTCCAGCTACCATCGTATGGGCCTGAAATTCAACACCCGCAAGACCTAGGTCATGTGCCATCTTTCATCCACCAATGCTCCTCAAACGCCACCTTTCACAATAGATGGGAGTATCTTGAATAATGTCGACCGCTTTACCTATCTTGGATCCGTTCTCAGCTCCAACCTCGACCTCGGAGACGACATCCAGAATAGACTGAGGATGGCTTCGTCTGCTTCTGGACGCCTGAGTAAGCGCGTTTTTTTTAACCGTGACCTCACCATTTCAACTAAGGTCAAAGTCTACCACGCCGTCTGCATCTCCACCTTGCTCTACGGCTGTGAAGCCTGGACTCCCCATCGCTCCCACATAAAGAACCTTGAGGCCTTCCATATCACCTGCTTGCAGCTCATATTGGGATTATCCTAGAAGGAGAAAGTGACGCTCTCTATCTACGCGCGCACCGGCTGCACCAGTCTGGAGGCCATTCTCTATGGCCGTCAGCTGCGGTGGGTTGGCCACACAATTTGGATGCCTTCCAGCCGTTTGCCTCACCAAGTGCTCTATGGAGAGTTAAGGACGGGCAAGTAGAGCGCAGGGGGTAGAAGAAGAGGTTCAAGGACTACCTCAAAACCACACTAGAAAACTCAACATCTCACCAACCAGCTTGAGACCATGGCTGCCTCCCGACCCACCTGGCGTGCTGCTGTCAAGGAGGGGGCGAAACTCCTTGAGGAAGCCAAAACAAGGGATAGAGAGGAAAAGCAGCGCCGTCGACATGTGCGGCAGGATCTTCCACCTCCGTCTCCGGGAAGCGGGTCACGTACTTGACCTGTGACCGTATCTGCGCCTCGGAATTCGACCTCCGCTCTCACCAGCGACGTCATTGGCGCAACTAGTGTGGAGCGATAGTCGTCTTCGTTTCCAAGGACTACTTTAAGCAAAGTAAGTGTGTGTGTGTATGTGTGTGTGTGTGTGTGTTTTATATATATATATATATATATATATATATATATATATATATATATATATATATATATATATATATATATATATATTATATATATATATATATATATATATATATATATATATATATATATATATATATATATATATATATATATATATATATATATATATATATATATATATATATATATATATATATATATATATATATATATATATATATATATATATATATATATATATATATATATATATATATATATATATATATATATATATATATATATATATATATATATATATATATATATATATATATATATATATATATATATATATATATATATATATATAGGCAGTGGCTGAGTGGTTATACAGTCGTGGGACGTATATATACACATTTCAAAATGTTTCGGACGCCGCTAGCGAAAGACAGCAACTATCCAGCAGAGCTACATTCAAGTTATACGTGACGTATGTGTGTGTGTGTGTGTGGATGTGTGCAAGGACCAAAGAGTGTGTGTGGGTGTGAGAGAGATATTATTTAAGGATTTTTCTTACGAAACTGTGAGCATCAGCTGCACGACGACTGTTTCTTTAAGGAAAATCTGTTATGAATGCTCTTGTTTCCACTAGTGGACGCTCTGTATAAGATTTTCTGCATTCCATAAGCTACATACTTACTTGGCTTTGGTCGTCAGTGAGCATTCTGGAGAGAGAGAGAGAGAGAGAGAGGAATTTCTC